>NC_140977.1:33920731-33990731 GCF_056783735.1 Eptatretus burgeri | reverse complement strand
GGCCCATGGGTTAATGAATGCAACGGCCACCTCTTTTCAAAAGGATTGCTGCCTTTACCCTGTTAAGCCCTTAGCCTTTGGCTTCAAATCCTGAATCACAAGGCAAAGGTGGATTTGGATTCAGAGTTGGCTTCTCCTAGATGAGCTGCCTACGAAGGCTAATGAGCCCCATCTGCCCGAAGCAACTGGTTTTAAGACGCCAGTGATTCACCTGTCACCTCTACACCCATTTGTGAGAACAACCCTATCACGAGAAGGCCGGTGTGAGGCTATACTGTCAGAGGCTCTTTGAGATGCTGAGCCACTGTAGTATTTTATACACATTGAGAGCATCTCTCAATGTCACTCCAAAGCATATGTCACTCAAACTGTCAATGTCAATGTCACTCCAAACTGCATGTTTCAATGAATGTGCCATAAATATAAATGCTAAAAAAAAAGTCTCACAGCCAATCTAACGAAATTTGAAATTTCCACACAAGCTGACAAAGAAAATCTAGGCAAGATCAAATGTTGCCCTTTTTATGGTCTACCCTGTATATATTACATGACCATTGGGAGGTTTTATGTAATAGCTAATAGGATAGATGAATCGATCAGCACATTCCTGTGTATGAATGTCCTTTTTTCATTAAAAAAATCACTACTCTTTGAAAGCTAAGGAAGAGAGAAACGAAAGAAACATCTTGCAACGACAGTCAGGAACAGTGGCGCAGTAAGGAAGAAGGCTGAATTGGAGCATATAGTCATACAGGGTATGTGAGAGAAGATTCTAGGTCAGAACAAGTGGGCAAGAAAAGGGGAAATAATGTGGGAATATATAATGTATTGGTTGAAGGCATATCACATGACATTGGTGAGCTGCCATCTTAAAACATTGCAGGAAACAAAATAATTGCATGGACTTCACCTCGTGTAAGAGAGGGGGAAATAAGTCGCAGAGGTGACCAGAAACTCTTGATTTCAGATGATTTGCAAAGAGAGAGTTGCTGAATAAACTTGTAAGTGCAGAGCTCTTGAAGGATGGAGAGAAGGAAGAAGAGCAATAGGTTCCTACTGTGCCTGCAATGAAAATGTCAGGTACTCAATAATGATCTCTTGGTGGGTACTACCAATAAGATACCACTTTGCCTACAGTGAAAGTATCAAGTGCTGCACAGTGATCTCTTGGTGGGTAATACCAACAATAGTGATCTCTTGGTGGGTATTTCCACAATCGTGATCTCTTGGTGGGTAATACCAAAAATAGTGATCTCTTGGTGGGTAATACCCAAGGTAACATACATAGCGTTCTCCAAAACAAAGCAGACGCCAGCACTCGCTCATTGAAGAAGTGTCCAGTTCAGCGGGCCGTTCTTTTGCTTTTTTTGAGCTTGCAACTGTCTATATTATCCTTTTTTATTTTGAATTATTGTAGAACAAAGTTATTTGGATATTTGTACATCATGCCTCATACGTGTGTCGTCATGTTTTGCGAAAATGGCTGGAAAACGGGTAATCGCTCCCACCGGTTCCTGAAGGAATCAAACATTCGTTGGCAGTGGATAAGATTTGTACAAACAAAACGGGCGAATTTTTCACCAAAGAAAGCGGGTAAAGAAGACCCTTTGGATAGACTTGTCATTTGTGGTGACCATTTAACAGCCGAGGATTAGGAAGGCATAAACACATCTGATCACCACTCTGTGAATATGAGTTGTTGGTTGGCAAGTTCTTCAGATACTGCTCTGTCACAGAATCAATTGTTGAGTTTAAGTGAGAAAAACCTTGAAATGTATTCTTAAAGAGTACATGGAAAAACACATAAATAAACTTTCTGAAAAACACAAGCATGAAAAAATTTCTCAACAAATCAACTTATTGTTGATTAAATTACTTTTTTAACAGCATCAGCAAATTGGGCTATTTCATTTCAATTGTAAAAAATTGATCAATTTTCCACTTTTTTCTAAATTTGGTCGAATATTTCCCAATGAGGCTAAACTTGTTTTGGTATTTATATGCCACAACAGTCTCTTGAAAGTTGGAGTTTGTTCTAACTGTTCACTTTCGCTGGGGTCAAGCTCAGCTGTCAGAAAGACTTCAACGCCAAGGCTATGGTGTATAATATATTTGGGTCCATCATTGATTCATTCTATTTCTGACTCTTGAGTGACTGGAGGGTTGAAAATTATTATATCAAGTCACAGACGAATCAAACTTTACATTATTTTATGCATCGAACAAGAAAATGAAAATCTACAAACCAATCTGTCTGGTGGAGTCTGTCAGTGTGAACTGCCGGACAGTCAGTCCTGCCACTTGTACACGAAATAGACCATTTTCTGGCACTTGCAAGTGGCTCAAATTTATATGACTCAGGGCGAGAAACTCCATAGTATAAATTCCCATCATCCTCCGACTCGTCCTCGGCAATATCAGAATGAAAACACTCAATTTCATCGCCGCTGAAATCGCTCTCTGATTCGCATCTCGCCATTGTTCACACGCTGTTTCCGAATGGTCACGAAGTTTTCGGAGAACGTAACGTCATAGCATCTTCGGTAAGTTCCGGTCTGTTTTTCGATCACTGACAAAAGTTTTGACTTTGAAGTTAATTTCAGCATATTTTGAGTTTCAAATGTAAGAAAATAATTGCACAACGATTATTAATGTGATTACAGCCTTCGAATCACGTGAAGTCATCAGCAACCCAAAACCTGCTCTTTGACTTTGAGAAAGTCGGCTGAGAGTCCTGAGAGACCTGCCGACGTTCCAAACTCAGAATCGGAAAGTGATGTTTTTACATCGCAAAAGGTCAATTAATAGGAATAGAGCTATAAAACAGAAGTTATGCAGATAAAATTGGCTCTCCAGTTTGCATCGACAATTCTTAAATCTCAAAGCAAATGGTATGCATTGCCAACATCAAAGTGGATTCCATCACAGATGGTAACTCGCTAAGTGTGAGTGTCGACCTGCAGTTACAGTTACCTACGTTACCTACGTAGTAACTGCAGTTACAATTATGAGTTAGATCCCTGATTGAGGCATTTGATTTTAGGATATTTTAAATATATTATCCCTCTAATGTTGATGCAAATGTTATAGTTTTTCTTTTTTTTAATCGTGATGAAAAGAAATATTAGCATCAACAGCATGTTAAGGTGCTAATTGGCAGAACACATTAATATAAGGCCAAATATATACACTTCTGTTAAAATACACATAGTCAAAACAATGACCTCAGATATGCAAATAAAGCGATTTTTTTATGTCTATATCATTGTAAGATACAACAAACAATGTAGTTTACAATGTTCAAGGGTATATCTCATGAGTGCTGAGCGGCCATGAATCAATAAGCAGTCTCGAGGTACTCACAGAGCGAGCAGGGGAGGAGTTGTGAAAAGGAAACGGAGAAGGGAGAAGAGTTGAGTAAAGGGTTGGAAGAGTTGCATGGAAAGAGAAGGATAGAAATGAGACGTTAATTTAGGAAGAAGAAAGAAAAAGAGGAGGGGAAGTGAGGAAGGATATGTCGTGAAACTGGTGAGTGGGGGGGGGGGGGGAGTGTTGCTCAAAAATTCTGCCAAACTTAAAGATGCAGTGTGTTGGCATTAAACTGCCACAATATACATATGTTAACACCAGATTTCGTTTGAGGCAGGGGAAAAGTAATTATAATGCTTTGTGAACCGTACAAAAGCCAAGGGTCTATGGGCTTGATTAAACCTGACTAATGAGAAGGTCAACTCGAGAAGGAGTATGATAATTGTAAAAAGGGTGATGTTACGACAGCAGTTCAAGCGAACACGAATAATTTTTAAGATATCGGTGAGATAATGAATGCATAAAACGACAAAGATTTAGAGTAGATAACAGACACTTTGTGGTACTCTTATGAGAACAAGAATGACTGCACAGTGGTCACAACCTGGGACAAAATCTGGTGATGGGTCGATTGGGAATAGTGCATTTAAAGCACTCTTAAAAGATGAACAGCTCGATTGGAAAACGCACGTTTATTGAGGCCACAGATTAACTTGATTAGCTTTAATCTATTAAAATAATTGACACCTCTCATCCATGTCAGCCACCGCCACGGTTATATCAGAAGGTCGCCGATTCGCCTCACGATCACGAATTGTTTAACCCCAATATGGGGCCGTTCAAAAACTACGTAATGCTATTTCTTTAGGGAGGCATATACCATGCGTGCTGATGGGCTTGATTAAACCTGACTAATAATTTGATTTGAAATATGATTCGATTTTTTTTTGGAGTCCCTCATTGTGCGTAACACTCGACCCAAACAAAGCCATTAGAAATCTGATGTAACAAACCCGCACAGTGCATAATCAGCAGAGGCCTACAGGCCTGATGTCTTTGGCCCACCAGAAAACCAAGATGGCGGCCATATTATTTTTGCAGGGTGCCATGGTGGGTGGAATCAAGCGACAAATGTGGGTACAGGGTCTCGCAGCTGTCTAAACAATGGGTGCCCATTTCAAAAATCAACCCCCAGCAAGAACCCCAACAACAGCAATGCGGAGCTTTTGTCGACCTGCGACATGTCGCAGGTAGAAATGTATTTATATCAAGCACAACAAAATTAAAAATGGAAGTAATTAAATAGAAACCACATCTTTGTAACAGCATCTTATGAGAGTTTGCTACCTGACGACGTTTATGCACATAATATATGGTGTCACATGGAACAGGAGAGAAGTAGGAATGAAGGTGAGGGTAACAGGGAGGCCATGCAAGTGCTGCAGGGATGACGTATGTGTCACAGTACGGTCACACGTAAAAGGTTATCCACCCATCAGTTGTTACTTGGGCCAAAAGCAGTGCACAGGATGAGAAAATGGTCACAAGGGGACTTGTGGATTCTCTCCCACTCACATCTCACATTCCTTTTGGAGCAGCAAATTGGAAAAAAATTTCTCTCTTGCACCAAGTCTTTCAGTGTGACTACTAATTGTCAAACAAACCAACCGAGATGCCACATTTTCACTTGAGCCAGGACTGTGCTTCATTAAGCTGAGAATGGACATGAACGGACATTCACTCTTCCGATGTTTAACATGGGAGCTGCTCACAATCTGTGCATATTTGTTCTGTTATGTCTGTGCTCCCGCACCTGGAACACCTTATAAGAGGTAATGGAAGATTCTTTTTCCAATCCTGTAAGCCAATTAATGTCAAATCAAAATATATATTAAAGATACATAAATATATGCAACATCACAACAACGACCACCCAAACGTACGTGCAAATGCAAATGGATGTAAGCCCCAAAGCTATGAGAAATCGTTTTGAACTAATGAGCAGATGGATTTAATGAGGCTATGGATGTCGGGATGCTTGAAGGCTGAAATTCCTGAAAGTAAATAAAAACATTACTCATGGCTTCATTCCATTTCGACTGAAAGAGAACGACATACCTGACTGGATGGCACACTTTATGATTGATGTGTCAAACTGACATTTCAACTCAATGATCAATTCAGCACTTTAATAATATATGAACCGAGGCACACTGTATTACCAAAAATATTAAGAGAGACATCCCGACTCCACCTAACCTTAAAACAAACATTCCCAACCATCTTTGGGATATATTATTTCCCCACAATTCAAAGCAGCATCTGCTTCATAAATGTTGTATTTTGAAGTTTTTTGTATACATAGTCGAGGTTCATGGAAGAGCTGGTACACTGAATGGATCAGGACGTAACAGGACAAAACGAACAGAGGCGAGGTTGGGGGAGACACCAACAGCAGAATTGAGAAGGTAATGATAGAGGGAGGCTTGGACAAACAATGGGACAAAGGAGGAATGACGGGACAGGAAAGCACAATATTGATACAGCAGGAAACTCACAGGGGGGGGGGGTTGGAAGAAGGGGACTGGAAATTTGGAAGTAGGAGGTCTTGGGGGGTTAACAATGGTAGAAAAGATAATGGTTTTGGATTGGGGACAATGTGAGATTGTAGTGAACAGCTGTCTTGAGGAACTGGAGGGAAGAATGAAATTGAAGAGAATGTGGTAGTTGGTTCTATTGGCAGGAAAAAAGAGGGACAAATGAGTGGAGGTGTGGAGTGATCCTGGATTGAGGTAGTTTCACCAGAAGAGGGTTGATGGTGGACCATGTTTGCCTTGCAGAAACCTGGGGGGGGGGGGGTGTGGACAAAGCACGGAAAGAGCAGAGGGTGCAAAACCAGAAAGGAGGCGGTAGAAGACGGAGAACACCAACCTGTCTGCAATGGTGAAGTGATATGCCCATCCACTCAGCTTCATTGCAGGAGATTCTAATAATCACAAAGGCCTTGGTTTCCACGAAGCCAAGCTGAGCAGTATGTGAGGCAGGGGATCCAGCCCATGGGGGAGAAGAGTACTCTATCAAGCTGCAGATGAAAGCTTTGTCGGTGGATAGGAGTTCAGGTGTGCCAAAGATCAACTTTGTATGATGGAGGATGCCCAGTCAGCAGCTGGGTTTGGAAGCCAAGTTTGAAATGTGATTTGCTCAAGAAAGATCATGGCTGATTGTGAGACCAAGCAGTTTGAATGACATAACTTCCTCAAGAGGATTTTAAAGATAGTAGACAGGATTGTTTGCCAGACAGTCCTTTTGGAGAGAGATAGTGAGAGTGCAAGATTTGTCAGGATTGAAAGGCATATTCCAAGTGTTTCACCATCTTGTGATTTTTGTGAAGATCTGAAGAGAGGGAAGAGGCTGCTGCCTGCCTGTCTGAAGGATGAGAGATGTCACAGCAGAAGGTGGAGTCATCAGAAAGTAGATAAGGGAAGCGGAGCATACACTATAGACAGACGTAACAAGGGGGCATCAATTTTTAGATGAGGGAGACAAGTTTGAAAGGTCATTCTGAAGGTTGGACAGATGTTATTTTCTGGCTCTCCTGAGATTGGACACACACTTGTTGTGGAATTTTTGGAATTAACTGAGATTGCCTTTGGTCGGATTTGCCTTTCAGGAAAAGAAGGCAAGTAGTTTTCGAGCAACTGCCCCTCCACAGGATTCAGTGTACTATGGGTGGGAAGAAGGGTGGGATAATTTAATACAATATGGGATTAATATGTGCATGAGAGATGGAGCAGGTTTCTGTCAAATAATTTTCAGGCTGAGTTTACATCAGGGACAGTAGATATGGGAGACCAGTCCTGAACAGAGATGACTGCTTTCAGTCTCAGCCAATCTGCTTGAGTGAAATGCCAGACTCTTCATTATTGAGGATGTCAAGCTCTCTGAGACCAGCTAGAGAGATGTTGACTTTCACACGTTTGTGATCAGGTGAACCAATTGGAGCAAAATAACATCAGGAGACATGTGTGGGAAATTTAGACATCACCAAGTCCAGAAAGGAGGATTTGTCATTGGGAGAAATTTGGGTTGGAAAGTTCACAGATTGAGTCAGTCCCCTGGAGTCACAGAAATCATTTGCTGAAGTGCTATGGCTGGTGAGAGAGGGACCAATACTCAGCTAATTTGCATTGTGACAATTTAACTCGCCACATATGAGGAAGAGTAGGGATGAGTCGTTAAACGTTTGCCCATGTTGCTCGAGAGAGATGTAGATGGCATCGTCACTGTTAGGAGGATGGTACAACACACAGATTAACAAGAGATGGGAGCGGAGGGGAAGCCTTAGCCAGAGGTACTCATGGGGGTTGGCAGGTGTAAGATCAGTGCAAGGGTCGTGAGAAATTGATTTGTTGATGTGAAGTGCAACTCTGCCACTCTGTAAAGTGCGGAATGATTCAGGCCTATTAAATAGGAAGAGATAATAACCGGAAAGAGACACTAAGGAGTCAGGGACGTCCTGTGGGAGGAAGGATTCTGTTAAACTGATGATGTCTGGTTTATCAGCAGCAACCTGGATTGAGAGATCTGTATTAGTCATTAATTGATGATAACAGTCGACCCTTCTGGATTTTCACACTATTCAGCTCTGAGAACTGAGTGTTGTGTGCAAAGTTATGATATCTCTTTATGTGTATGCCATCAGTGATGTATTAATGTCATCCCATTGCAGCGTTTCTTGGAAGGTTATGAAGGGGTAATCACATTAGGACTGCACCATAGGTTTCAGCCTTTGGCAACCTTTCTTATGCAGAGAAAATATCTGCATGGGCATGAAGGGGACCTGAGTCAATGTCAACAGAATGTGAAATAATTTACAAAATATATTTGTAAACCATGTTTTTTTTTAAATTGTTCACACATTCATATGCAATTGCAAAATTAACGTTGTGTGAATGGCAGACGCGGGATACGGAAACATCGAGTTGACCATGTATAAATACGGGCTCACGCAAGTAAATTCCAACATGCTGTTGTGTTTGGCCCTGAGCCTTGGTGATCGTCATACTGAAGGATAAGCAAACTGGAAACTGTCAATGCTGCCACTAGAATGGAAAGGTGTCATCAGTGGGCTTCAGTGCAATGCGAGGAATCAGCACAGTCTGACTTGTGCCTGCAATTGTTGCTTGCAACAGGCAGCCACTGATCACTTGTTGAACTAAAACTTGTGTGCCATTACAAAGACCATCATTTGGTGCCAGATTATGCAACAACAACATGAGCATTCCATCCTTCAAGCAGAGGATGTGAGGAGGTAGGCTGAAACCATCGAGTGAATTAAGGTACTCAACAGGGATCGATACAACATTTTCAGCATTCATCGCAGTATCAGCACTCGAACAACGCCACTCTTCACCTGGATATCGTACGGCAACATGGTTGTTGATCTATTGCTCATTGCATAGTGCGGTGCCAGAATTGTTCATTCCGCCATCCAATGTCGAGTGCTCCAATCATTAGCAAGGTCGAGATTGTCAAATGAATGAGGGCAGCAAAATCTAAGGTCATTCACATTTTACATGGCAAATCTACATCATCGACATTTGTTAGTTTACCATTACCCAGTTGCAGAAGTCATTTGGCATATTTCTCTCCGTGCTTGTCAAAGTCGCCATGCTGTACTCGTATGTTTTTGCGTGGCTCAAAATTACATCATTTTAACTTGCACTTCTGTCTTTAAGCCGCACCTTTTATTATCGAGCGTTTTCAGAGCTTACCAGACTGATACAGACACAAGAATACATCACCAAAGTATCAATTCGAGAGATCACACAATTGCTGAAAGAACTGCACTACTTTGCGTCGCGCATCAAAAAGAAATGTGCGAGATTGCATTGTAGAGTGTCTAAGAGGCAATGTAAAAGTGGTCAATGGAAGTAAAAGTGGATGCTGATGAATGTACAGTTGATGTTGCCAGGTTATTAAGTTTGCCTCTGACTGCAATGCATACCATCTATAAAATCATAGACGTTCGTTGAAGGAGTAGAAAGAAGGAGGATGAAGGGAAAAGGAGAAAGAGGAAGAAGGAGGCAGAAGAGCACCACAAAGTTTGACCGCTTCCGGAAGAGGTTTACTTTTATTTTAATGTCGGGTCATTGTTTTTTATTTATTTATACATATGTGTATTTGAATATAACTGTCATTAAGCAAAATAATGGGTTATATCATAAGTAAAAAGCAAACTATAATATGTGAAGGCTTACCATAGCACCAACATGGCATGTGTATGATTTTCCTAATTACAAATGTGGGTAGAGTCAGGTCAACTATCCAGCCAATGGGTTTTGACTAGAAGGATTCAGATGCACGCATGCAGACAGCTTCATTACTTTTTTATCCATAGAACTGCCTCATTCTCGATATTACAGGAAAACATTTTGACTGTGTAACCAATATGTCTTCCATAGCCAAATTTAAGGAAACGCCAATCAATTTTTTGAAATCCATCCAGTTGCCACCATCTTTCTATCACAGCCATGTGCATCAACTCTATGTGTAGATGTTGGATCAGGCCCTTCATATGCATCACCTACAGCTGTACCCCTTGGAGTGTTCCATAACCAATAAGCTTGAAGAGTGCTCGCCAAGTGGCTTAAGCAAGTACTACAATGAAACAGTTGATAAAGAACGGTTGGCTTGGCAAGTGATAGCAAGGTTATTGGTAATGGAACAAACCCCTGCCGCATAAGGTCAGAAACATGGCACAAAGCTGGCCATTGTTAACCAAGGCAGCTATTGCAAATGAGAATGAAGAGTGAGGGAGGCATAGGAGTAGCCTGGCATGCCCAACATTCATGACCAAGGTGTACATTGTTTGAATTGAGGAGACAAGGTCCATCCATCACAAGTGCTTTATATCCTATATTTTCAGTGAGTGTCTGATAAAAGCCTTCGACTACGGACCTTGAAGGCTTTTATCAGACACTCACAAAGTACTTGAATGGAACCAGAAAATAATGACATTTCTTTCTTTCTTTTTCTACTCAGGTGACAGATCCTGTTGAGCTTGTTCAAGGATAAGATGCATCTCTCCTATGGTTCTTTGGACAGAAAAAGTTGGTGAAAGCAACAAACATTTACAATGGTGTTTGATGTAGAGAAGTTTATTGAGTCAACAAATGAGGAAGAAATTGGCACATTAAATAAATCAGAGCTTATGAAGTTGATTATTGTAAACTCGAGGTTAGCCCAACCATAAGAAAAGCTGAAATTATGACTTTGGTCGTAAACTAGTTAGTTGAGAAGCACTTATAGGAATCTGCATTGGAATTACTAACTGTTGAAAAATGTGAATGTGTTGAGTTGAGAAAATTGGATCTGCAGGTTGAAGAACTGGAGATACAGAGCAAAGAACAAGAAAACGAAAGATAAAGAGAATAGTATAATCTAAAAGAACTGGAGATTCACGGAGAGATTAAACTAAGAAAATTAGAATTACCGAGTGGAAATAGAACCACATTGTCCCAAATATTTTGGTCGACCAATCAAATCTATTCATCAGAAAAACTCAAGATATTTACTCTGCTTCACCGATTGACCTGTGTTTGCAGTGTGACAATGAGAAAAGGACAATAAAAGCCTAGAAACTGGTCCCAGAGGCATACAGGCAGAAGTTTAGGCAGTGGAGGAAGAAATTTGCTTGGGAAAAAGAGACTGTTTGACAGGTGGTGTACTTCCAAAGAAATTGTGAAAGACTCTGACAGAGTAAGGCAGTTGATGTTGGTGGAGGAGTTCAAGCAGTGTGCGCAATCTGACATTAGGACACACTTGGTTGAATGAAAGATACAGGAGTTTCACACTGCCGCAACATTACCTGATGATTATTTTCTGACTCACAAAAATATATAAGCTATGCACAAACCGCATTTTCCAACCCAAAACAACCAAGGTAGTTACACAAAATCAGGTCAGGGAAACAGATACCTTATTTAAAGTTCCTCCAGAAAAAATAATCTTACCAAGTTTGATTCCTTTAAGTCTGCCGACCAGAAGTTTAATTTTCCTGGTGGTCAGAAACAGACAACTGAATTTTTGTATCAAGGCTTACTTGTGCTTATTGCAAGAGAAGAGAACACCTGATATCTCAGTTTCATATTTTGGAAAGGAGAAACCGAAGTGCTTATTCACCAAAGGCGACTCCAACTGCACTTGATAATAAATGTTCAAAACTGCCCTTTGTAGGAAGTGGATTTTCAAGGGTCAACCAAAATGGATGTGATGCCAGATCTAGATGGTATTCACGAGGGATATAAACCTTTCATAAGAGAGTGTTTTTGTATCAACTGTAGGCAACACGACCAATCAGCAACCTGTCAAAATATTGAGAGACACGGAGGCATCTCAGTCTTTGATGTTAGAGGGCATCTTGCCACACTATGAGAGGACAGGAGAGGGAATAAGTTTCCTTCTGTATCAATCTTGTCCACTCCATTCCTCCCCACCCCATTGTTTATCCAAGTGTACTTCTATTTTGTCTTTCAACTCTGCTATTGGTGTCCCCCTCCCCTCTCACGACTGTACCTTTTGTCCGATTGTGTTCTGATGTATTTGGTGTTCTTGCTCTTCCATGAGCCTTGACTCTGTCAAAAAAGTCATAGATTGGCAACCAACCATTGTGCAAGCTTGATTGGCTGAATGGTCTCTATTTGTGTTGAAGTTCCTTGGTTAGGAAATTAACAATTATATATTGTGAACCAAGTTGTCTGTCTGTGTGTTCCTCTCTCACCCGTTGTGGTGACCGCTTCTGTTTGTAAAGCTCAACATTCGCTTTTGAAAAATATATATATTTTGCAAGAGCACCATATATTATTTCGCAAGCAGCAGATTTTGCTCTCATTTCAGACAAATTTAACCTCCATCGCCTGATATTTCACCAGCATTTCATGGTGGGCAGTATAAGTAGCTCAGAGCTTTGGCTCTGAGTGAAACCAAGAGTTCGAAACAATTAAACTTTTCAAGGCGATGGCTCTGATCTCACGTTTGGGATTTTGGATCTCCATCTATTGTTGGAAAAGCAGAAGTAGCATGTCCAGGGTAGAATGACCTTGTCTAACTCCAAATTAATGGTCGGAAAATAAGCCATTAGAGAGGAGGAAGGATTTGATGTCAGAAGCGATGACTGATTCCATGACCTTGCTGATGATTGGGAGCAGGCTGATTGGTCTGTAGTTGCAGGGATCGTTTTTGCACCTTTTTTATGTAGAGCGGTAATATTTGCTGATTTCCATGCAGATAGCAGATGACCTTGAGAAAATGAGAGGCTGAATAGAGCAGAGAGAGCATTAGCAAGAGCAGCAGAGCAGGTTTTTAGAACACGAGGGTTGTTGCCATCTGGACTCGTTGCAGAATCTAGGTTGAGGTTTGACAGCAAGCTCTCCACCTTGTCAGGAGAATAAGACACTAAGTCCAAGAACAACTGGTTTTGACTGGGTAAGGTGGGTACAGAAAGTGATGGGTTTGGGACACAGGATTTGGAAAGAAACACGGAGTTCAGGCATTCAGCCTTTTCACGTGCAGTGTCAGCTGTCTGGCCATTTGAGGTAGGGGGGAGGGAATGGAAGGGGAACATACACCAGAAACAGACTGAACTCGATACCACCAGGATTTGGAGTAGGGAGACAGGTTTGAGAGTTCAGACTTGAGATGAGAAAGATGTTGTTTTCTGACTCTCCTGAGGGTAGATACACACTTGTTCCTAGCTTTGTGGAAGGAACTGAAATTACCTTCAGTTGGATTTGCTTTCCATGAGGTGAAGATAAGTTGTTTCAGGACAACTGCATCGCCACAACATGGGCGGGAGGAAGGGTAGGACAACTAAAGACGAGATGGGATAAATCTGAGCATGAGAGAGAGTAAGTTTCTTTGAAAGAATTCCCAGGATGAGTTGATGTCGGAGAAAGTAGAAATGGGAGACCAGTCGAGAAGTTTGATGGCTGCTTGAAGACCCTGCCAGTAGGCCTAAGTGAAGTGCCAGACTTCTTGGCACTGAGGTGGTTCTCTATAATAGCCAGAGAGATGACCACTTTAACAAGCATATGGTCAGATGAACTGATTGGAGCAGAAATAAGAACAGCAGACATTTTCTGGGAAATTGGTCAAAATCAAATCCAGAAGAGATGTAGTACCGTTGGCTAAGATCCAGGTCAGGAAGTTGACAGATTGAGTCAGTCCAAATGAGTTGCAGAAGTCCTTTGCTGAAGTTCCACGGCAGGTAAGAGAGGTACCCCCACTCAGCCAACTGGCATGTCAATTGAAGTCACCACATATTAGGAAGAGAGAGTTGGGATGAGTGGATTGAAGTTGGTCCATGTTTTTAGCAAGCGAGATTGATATGGAGTCATCACTGTTTGGTGAACGGTACAACACACAGATACATATGAAGCGGTAGTGGAGGAGATGCTGTAGCCAGAGGTATTCCTGGGGGTGTGAAGGAGTGAAGGTAGTGCATGGAGAGTGAGGAATAGAGTTTTTGATGAAGAGAGCAACTCTGACACCAGGAAAAGGTTCAGGTCTATCATGCTGTAGGGAGAGAAACTAAGGAGTCAGAGACATCTTGAAAGAGGAAAGTTTGTGTTAAGTAGATTATTTTTGGTTTGTCAGTGGAAACCTATATGGAGAGATCAGTAAGGTTAGAGTGAAGGTCCCGGATGTTTGAGGCCCATATTGTTAAGGAAGAGGGAGAGGAGGAGGCTTTGGCTCTAGGGGAGGGGAGGGGGAGGGTAGTGTGAGATAGGAGAGGTGGAGGTCGTGAAAGTTGTTGACAGTTGATGACAGATTGTAGAAGAGCTAGGGGAGAGGGTTAGATTGGGAGAAGGACAAAGGGCTATGTGGTGAAGGGATGAGTAGTAGTCGGTTGTAATAAGAGAGGGTGTAAAGGGAGGTGGGAGATTGGAGGAGGTGGAGGATGAGCTGGAAGAGAGAGGTTTGGGGAAGGAGGCAGATTTGTCGATGTGAAGAGGGGCAGCTTTGAGAAGCGTGAGTGAGGGGCTTCATTTGAAAGTGAGGGGTGAGTGGGGAGAATTGAGGGAGAAGGTTGAGGGGAAAGACTTGAGGAAGAAAGGTGTGTGGGGAGCTTTTGAAAAATTAGCAGGGTAAACTTTGAGGGGCAAGAGAGAGGAGTTTGATTTGAAGAGGGAGGAGGCAGTTGATTTGTGAGGGAGGGATGAGAGGGTAGCTTTGAGGGAGGGGGGAATGATGACGACAGCATGCACCGCCATGGAGGAGGAGGGAGAAGGGAGGGGTGGGGAGAGGGAAGGATGAGACTGGGTAGAGGTATTGTGATGGGAGCAGGTGGGTGGAGGAACAAAATTAAGGAGGTGGGAAGAGGGGAGGCAGCTTTGAGAAGGGGGAGTGGGAAGGGAGATTTGAAGGGGAGAGGTGAGGGGGGACATTTGTGGGAGAAGAGTGAGAGGGGAAAATTGTGGGAGAAGGGTTAAGGGGGGTAGAATTGAGGGAGAAAGGTCTGGAGGGAGCTTGTGAGATGGGTAAGGGGAAGCTTGGGGGGGGGGGGAGGAAAAGAGAGTGAAATTTGCTTTGAAAAGGGAGAAGGTGGCTAAATTGAAAGGGAGGGTTGAGAGGAAAACTTTGAGAGGGAGAGGGGATGATGAGAGCAGGCATGGTCATGGATGAAGAGGGAGAAGGGAGGGGTGTGAAGAGGGGAGAATGAGACTGGGTAGTGGTATGGTGGAGGTGGGAAAGGGCAGGGCGAGGACAAATATTTGAGGGGTGAGAAGAGGGGGAGATGTGATGAGAGGAAAGAGAGAGCATGTTAGAGATATTGAGCAGTGTGCTGAATGAGAGTGTGAGACATTTGAAACCATACAGGTTGGGATATCAGAGGGGGAACTGTTAGTAGGGCAGAGGACAGTGGAGAGATGCTTGGATTGGGGGGGGGCAATATGGGAGGGGTAAGGAGAGGGTATAACAGGGAAGGAGTTAGGAGGAGGTAGATTTAAGGAGGTAGGATCAATTTGTCCTGAAGTTGTAAAGAAATAACCATTAATATAAAGGAAGATGAACAAGTATTGCAAAATGGGATTTTAAAATTTGTTGGTCAGAGATTTTGTTTCAATACATCGGAAGATGGATATTGTACAGAAGAATTGACAGAGTGGAGAAAGGAAACTTTGTAACAGATGGAATTTTTAGCCATTGGATGAAAGAAAGGTCGAATTGAACACAAAAGTTTGAAGAAGAAGAAGAATAAGAAGAAGAAGAAGAAGAAGAAGAAGAAGAAGAAGAAGAAGAAGAAGAAGAAGAAGAAGAAGAAGAAGAAGAAGAAGAAGAAGAAGAAGAACCGGGTGTGGAGGGGAAGTTGAAGCATTGTATAAGACAGTTATTATTAAAAAAAAATTTGAAGATTAGGGAAGAGGGGGGAAAAGTGAAGGAAAAGTTTGAAGAAAAGGTTGTTAAGAAGTGTGCTGACAACCTTCACGATCAGAGTTGGATTGGTCGGGAAGAGGGGGGAGAAGGAGGAAGAAGAGTCGGTACAGGAAGTCACGTGGTTATGTGGGGCAGAAGGTGATGTGGGAAAGTGTTTTTTTTTAAATATTTTAAGACAGGAAACAGAGGGTGTTGTTGGGAGGGATAGATGGAGGATGGAGGGAAAAGTGGTGGAAATAAATACTGATGGTATGAAGCACTGGTGTACTCAAAGGGGTGTGGAGAGGGCAGTCCATCCTGGGTGCCAGCTGGGGCAGGGCAGTCCATCTTGGGTGCCAGCTGGGGCAGGGCATGCCATCCTGGGTGACAGCTGGGGCAGGGCAGTCCATCCTGGGTGCCAGCTAGGGCAGGGCATGCCATCCTGGGTGACAGCTGGGGCAGGGCAGTCCATCCTGGGTGACAGCCTGGCAGGGAATGTCATCCTGGGTGACATCTGGGGCAGGGCAGTCCATCCTGGGTGCTAGCTGGGGCAGGGCAGTCCATCCTGGGTGACAGCTGGGGCAGGGAATGCCATCCTGGGTGACAGCTGGGGCAGGGCAGTCCATCCTGGGTGCCAGCTGGGGCAGGGCATGCCATCCTGGGTGACAGCTGGGGCAGGGCAGTCCTTCCTGGGTGACAGCTGGGGCAGGGCATGCCATTGAGAGAGTTGAAATACCAGTGCGATGATATAACGATGGTTTTAGTTGCAAGTGGCATTATAATATTATTTACCAAATAATAAAGACAATAACTCAGAAGTAAAACCATCATTACATCTTCATACACGGAACCGAACATAAACATGGAGCAGAAACACAGCATTACATCACAGGGCTGGAGGTGGTGGAAGTGGTGGTTGAGGGGAGGATGTGCTGATGACGTGATTTGCATCAGTTCGTCGGTGGATAAAACAGATATTGATGGCTTGAAGTAGCTGCTGAAAGTAGACTGTTGACAGTAATTTAATTTCTCCTCTAGAGTACTCATATAAAGCAAGATAGCATGATCTTAGAAATGCTTTTTTGTCATCAGCTTTCTCCACCAATTGGAAGCAAGCTTTCCTAAGTTACCAGGGCATTATGCATTGTAGGAAAGATCATGATTCGTTCTTTGGGTTGATGTCAGTTGAAAATCATTTGCATACATCATACACATCTCAGCCACGATGGTAGCTCGAAGCGCTTTCTGTGGGTTAACCCCTTCATTCTGAAAAGCCATTTACATCATTGCACTGTATTTGCAGGCCTTCTGAATGTCCTCCATTAAATAGTTAATGGGCAGGAAAAACATCATCACGGAAATGACTGTGCAATTGCCAGGCATGCCTTGACACTGGATTTTCTGTTACCTCTTTTGAAAATTCTTCCTGGGGATGTTTTCTCTCTGGTTGAAGATGTGTTTTTGTTATACTAGCAGAGTACCTGCCTCTACATGCAGTCTTGTTCCAAACATGGTTAGGGGCACGGCTATGCCACTGATACATATGAAGCCGACCTCGGAAGGATTCATCCATCCATTGGGACCATACTCTGTACAGAGCGTCGGTGCTGCCGAAGCAGTCTCCTGGGCTATTGGGCACAATCCTGGACGAGTCACCACTCTGACACAGGATAGTTGAATGGCTCAATCATCCCAGCAAGCTGGTACTCATTTTGCAGACCTCGGAAGGATGACAGGTTGAGTCAACCCCACCCAGTATTAGTTTATCAGCCAACGGGGCTCAATCTCAGGACCTTCGGATCCCAAGCCACCACCCGAACTGCTCAGCCAACGTTAGGCGAATATAGGCAAGTGACAGCTCCATACAGGAAAAATAAATAACCCGGGTTGCATGGATGAAGCAGAAACATACCAACTGATTATAATTCAAAACACCTCACTACACTGGAGAATGCATGGACAGAGTCACTGCACTGTAAATGATGGAGACCTCTAATACCCTCCCATACCTGGAGGCGGCACTACACAATACACATTTACATAGAGAATTTGCGTCCCCCCCCTCCCTCCCTCCCAAGACCACTGACAAAGATAAAAACATCCCTATACATTAATTTGGTCATGCTGATCCTCTGCGGCAAGTCTGGATGTAATTGGCCCAGAACTGTATGAGGAGTAGCCCGACAAGCCCACAAACAAACAAACAAACAAACCTACAAACACACATACAAACACACATACAAACACACAAACACAGTTCCGTGAATTATAAGGATCAATGTTAAGCAGTATTACCTGTTTGCTGAATTTTTAATGTCCTGCATTGTTATTATTTCCAATTTGATTCCTTCAGAGCACTGTAATCCACTTGAAATTTTACTTGCAAACATGATGTTTTCTGTGTATTTAATTTTTTTTTAATTATTCATCTCGGGTGGGGGGGGGTGCCAAAGGAAGGTTTCTCCCCAGGTGCCAAATACTCTCGGTACACCTCTGGTAATAAGGAGAACATACAAATAAACATGATCGTGCACATAGACGGGAAAACGGGTTGGCCTCAGGGAAACCCGATATGACAAGACTGAGGAAAATTCACCAAATAGCACTAGTTTTGAAGCAACCAAACTAGGAACACAAAGTAAACATGAAGGCTACGAAATACACAGTCAAAACGTGACAAACAATGACTGGAAACGTATCTTTGAGAAAGTCGGCAGAGAACGCTGGAGGGTCATTCCGTGCCAACTCACCGAAGGGTCCCCAGGTCACCTCCTCAGATTTTGCTGGAAAAAATCGGAAATGTAGATTTATATGGCTCTACCCACCATGCAACAGATTAGCTTTCAATTCCTCATAGTTTAAAAAATATCTATCTCGAGAGACCTTTGAAATTTGGCCCTAAAAATGCCAAATGTGAAAAACGCATTTTTTTCCCAACTTCAGTGGCTTATAATTTTATAATGGACTCCTCTAGAAAGTTAATATTGCAAATATTTACTAATTGGCATCCAAATTTTTCAATTATGGCATGAGATAGCTTCTGGGATGCATATTTCTCACTCTATAGGAAGCTAAAAATGTTTTTTTGGCCAAAATGAGCTAAAATAAGGTGAAACTATAGGAGCCCTCCTGAAAATATGGAACAACTTCAAATTTTTTTTTCATAACACAGTGATTATAGGGTCATTATCTTTGATGGCACTTTAAAAATATCGCACTTTAAAAATAGATATATTTTTGCTGGGATAATATAGTTCAGTGATGAATTATAGAAGTTTTAACATATGCCCTTGCCTCGGAGGGCTCTTAAATGGACCAATTTTGTCCCCTGGTTTGACCATGTGACTTTGGGTTTTGGATCTTCATTTTTTTTTTCTAAAGATTGCCTCATATAAGATGTGTCTACTGACCAAATAATTTTATCTCACGCCCATGGCTTTATATTAAAATAAATTTTTATTTACATGCACGTTTTTTAAATTATTCACTTTTTTCATATTCAGAAGTTTATAAATCTTAAATGGAACTATCCAGGAAAGAGTTACTGCAGAATTTTATAAACTGGTATACAAATTTCAGATTGTGGCATCAGAATGTCTCTAGATAGCACATACTCCTAGTTTTAGGAAGCCAAATATGGCAATTTGGCCCACTTGGTACAAAACAAGGTGAACTTGCAGGGGTGCGCATGAGGCTAAATTATGCTTCTTATTAGACATTAGTGATAAGGATGTTATTTATTCATAAATACATGCTAATGATTAATTTCGTAAGTGATTGCAAATTATAAATTGGAACAAATTTGATTAGTTGAGTAGCAGCTTTTTTATTTACAGATATACAGAGTCAATGAATATTAGTAATTTTTATACCTCAGAAAACTCTTGAATGACCTTTCATCTTTTATGACATCATCTCATGATGTAGGCAAATACTGTCTTCTGAACTGAAAGTAATTCCTGATCTCAATGAAATCAATTATTGTGACTTCTTCTCCAAAGCAGAAACTTGTTTTAGCCCAACCTTCCTTGTATAATAGGTCTTGTGACACTCCTGGTCTAATTTGGTTCCAACAGTGCATCTACTTGTCAAACTTGTGCCACTGGGCCCAGGTTTTTCTTCATCCATTTCTTTTGTTTCCTCCTCTCCTTTGTTCTCCAAACAGACAAACAGATAGACAGGTTGACTGTGCTGCCCCTAGTGTTGTGACAGACCATTACTCCATCTAGTGGTGTATGTCATAACTAATAACTTCAAATAGAGAACTGCAGGACATGTTTTTTTTAATTTAAACCTAAGCATATGTTTGGATTATAATCATTACAAGAATTTATTTTTGAATAAAAAAATGTACTTATAATTATTAATTTATGAGAAGAATAATCAAAGTTGTTGCATAACCTCAGTTAATCTTCTTCTTCTTCTTTCGGCTGCTCCCGTTCGGGGTCGCCACAGCGGATCATCCGTATGATCCGCATAGTGATTTGGCAAATGTTTTACGCCAGATGCCCTTCCTGACGCAACCCTGGTCGCCTCTTACGACACAGGGATATGGTACACCTATTTTAACCGGGGTATACACCGGCCCAGTACACTGGTACTCACTTCGCCGACCTCGGAAGGATGACAGGCTGAGTCAACCCCCTGGTGTATTAATTCAGTGGCTCAACGGGGCTTGAACTCAGGACCTTTTGGATCCCAAGCCGCTGCCCTAACCACTGCGCCAACACCAGGCACATGCATAACCTCATAACCTCAGTTAATGCCCCCTGCATATTCACCATTTTTTTGTCAAAGTGGCATTTTCAACTTCCTACAGATAGAAACATATGCATTTATCAGGCATTCTAATAACAGATCCTTAAATTTCATATGCCAGTTTATAAATATCTGCAGTATCACTTTGCTCGAGTGTTCAGTTTCATATTTATAAGCTCATGAATATGAAAAAGTGAATAATTATTAAAAAAACGTGCATGTAAATAAAAATTTATTTTAATATGAAGCCATGGGCGTGAGATAAAATTATTCGGTCAGTCGACACATCTTATATGCGGCAATCTTTAGAAAAAAAAAATTAAGATCCTAAACCCCAAGCCACATGGTCAAATCAGGGGACAAAATTGGTCCATTTTAGAGCCCTCCGAGGCAAGGGCTTATGGTAAAACTTTTATAATTCATCACCTAACTGTATTATCCCAACAAAAATGTATCTCTGGATAGATAATGACCCTATAATCACTGTGTTATGAGGAAAAAATTTGAAGTTGTTCCATATTTTCAGGAGGGCTACTATAGTTTCACCTTATTTTAGCTCGTTTTTGCCCAAAAGCAATTTTTAGCTTCCTATAGAGTGCAAATATGCATCCCAGAGGCTATCTGATGCCATAATTGAAAAATTTGGAAGCCAATTAGTAAATATTTGCAATATTAACTTTCTAGAGGAGTCCATTCTAAAATTATAAGTCCCTGAAGTTGAAAAAAAATGCGTTTTTCACATTTGGCATTTTTAGGGCCAAATTTCAAAGGTCTCTCGAGATAGATATTTTTTTAACTATGAGGAATTGAAAGCTAATCTTTTGCATGGTGGGTAGAGCCATATAGATCTACATTTTAGAATTTTTCCAGCAAAATCTGAGGAGGTGACCTGGGGAGGTTTTTGAAATTTAGGTGAGTTAGTACGGAATGACCCAGGAGATAACCAACTGTCACCGCCAAAACCGGAACCAGAAGTGAGTGTGTAGGGTGTGGGGGAAGGTTTTTTTTAGAGAGTAAAGTGAGGTGGCCCCAGCTCTCTTTGGATAATTGCCATGCTGGTACCTTCGTTTGTCAAAGTTGGGAATTTGGAATCAATGAAAAGCATTCACCCCACCCCACACCCTCAAAGCTTCAGGTCTGCCATTTCTGCATCCCTCCTCACAGCACACCCTCAATGCTTCCACCTCACCTCACTCTCTAAAACCTTCCCCTACACTCCACACATCCAAACAATCTCCACACACCCCATACACTCAAACCTTCCCACGCACCTCACACACTCAAACCCTCCCATTCATTCCACACACCCAAATCTTTCCACGCACTCTGCACACACAAATCTTCCCACACACCCCACACACTCAAATCCTCTCATGCACCCCACACACTCAAATCTTCCCACACACCCCACACACTCAAATCTTCTCACACACCCCACACACTCAAATATTCCCACACATTCCACACACTCAAATCTTCCCATGAATTCCACACACTTAAATCTTCCCACACACCCCATACACTCAAATCTTCCCACGTACTCCACACACAATCATTCCCCAGAATTTTTTTTGGCCCCAGTTCTGCTGTTGGCATTACTCTTTTGGGATCAGATGGCAATTTCCTGTTCATTTTGTTGAACAGGTAATGGACTCCCTTGGTAATTATTATAGCACAGTAGGTGTTTGAAGATTGTCTCAATTTAATGAAATTTTCTCCATCCAACTTTTACAGTAGTTAATAGCACTACTAGTGAGGTCACAAGGTAAGTCATTCCTCTTTAAATTATTTGCTTGATTGACAAGCAAAGTCAGGGAGGAAGTGTAAAGTTGGTGACATGGGTTAAAATACTGGTGACAAAGTATTTTTATAGAGATCTCGGTGAAAGGCAGAACAAAAGGATATGTTAGTGCAAAGGTAAAGTGGTGGCCTCATGATGACACTATCCTTTCCCAGGGGTCATGGGTTAAATCTCACTGTAGATAGCAGTGTTAATGGTTTGCATTTTAAGTCTTTGGATAATTGCCATGCTGGTACCTACCTGATTGTCAATTGTGAACCCAACTTTTCTCATTAATGGCCTTCAAGTGGGGAATGTAACCTTACACATCTTCTGCTCTATTTGAGAAATATAGATTATGGGATGACTTAGATGTGGCTGACCAAAAGTAATATTCCTGAGTAGTGAGTATGAAATTTCTTGTAGCTATTTTAAAAGATCTGGATGCAATAGGCCTTCAAATGGCCACAGGTTATTAAATAAATTATGAATACGGCATGTCCGCAAGTCTGAGAAAAATCGAATTATGCAAGACTTCTAACTTGAAACATATTCATGTTTGTAGAGAGAATGGTTTTAAAAAACAAATGTGCATAGAAATGCAACCAATAAAATACTTTTCAACAATTCTCGATCCAATTTTTTTTCAGAAATAAAAAGCTATCTTACTTAACTTTACATAGTCTATATTTTTGCACCCTCATAAATTGGAACGAAACTGGAACTGCTGCAAGCAACTTACACACCTCGGCCACCAAAGACAAGAATTCATTAAGATCTTGGTAAACATTTCTCTAAATACTGAATATACATGTCAGGAAATGTCTACGCCACTTAAATTCATCCAACTTGTTCAAGGGAATTAATATTCCGTTTAATTAATGTACACGAGTCTAACACTCATCGCATGTATGAACTCATCGAAGATAGATGGAATTTGAGAAATTCTCATCAAGGTTCTTCAGCATCCGGTGAAGCGATTCACATCAATTAAGCATCCCTTCTGAGCCATGAACAGTTTTATGTTGTATATGGAGCAATGTCAAATTAAATATTCATCAGAACGAATATGGCAGTCAGCTTGCATCACCATCACCAATGCCTCAAGCATCTTTCTTCCTTCATCTCCACATCCCCACACTCCACCACAAAGCACTCCATCCCATCCCATCATTCCTTCTTTCTTTTTCTTATCTTTAAGGCAGGATCCCCAGCCAATGTAAGCTACTCATTAATTTAACAGATTTCGTGCATTTATTTCCGTCGGGTACCTTGCCTTCAACATCTTCTTACATTGTACAAAATATGTACTCATTACAACAAAACAGCAAGACAAAATAACGAAAAAGCAAGGGCAACGTGAAGGTGCAACGGGCCAACATGAATAGATAGCTTTCCATTTGCCCACTGCTACATTGCAGAGGCCAATCCAGATTATAAGGCCACATTAAAAAATCGTGAAAGCAAGTATCAATGTGTTCATTTTTTTTATTTATTTAAATAAGATTGTGGTTTCTTTGTAACAACAAAAAACTTAGAACAGCAAGTCACAGAATAGTTTTATGAACAGCACAATAGCAATGAAAGGATGGATGCAGGTCCTCATCGAGAACACAGCTCCCAATCGCACTTTAAAAATGGGACGTAAAACTTTTGTATTGAATAAAGAAACTAGAACGGGCACTCGGTAGAGCGTCATTGACGTTATGTTCAAACGTCAATGACGTCATAACGGTCAGTCCAAACGACGTCAAATTTGGTGTGTGACGTCCTTAAGGTAAGTCCTACAAAATGGTATGATCAAAACTGATGAGGTCGAAAATTGAAAATTTACGTCATCTTGTGACGTCATTTTGACGCACTTCTGATGAGGTCACGTCAAATCTGACACCACGTAGCCAAAAGGTATTTCGTCATGGAACAATATGGCGTTGGTTGCATGTCGATAGCTGTCTTATGAAGGAAGTTATGCTCAAAAGTTTGTTTTTGACCTTTTCATGACCTTGACCTTTGACCCGATCACTCCCAAAATCTAATCAAATCGTCCTTGGATAATCACGAATCATCCCACCAATTTTGATGCAATTCGGTTTAATACTTTCTGAGTTATGCGAATAACAAACAAACACACATATTCACAAATAAATAAATACACAGCGACCAAAACATAACCTTTCTCAGAATGCGAAGGTAATTAGTAGACTGGAAGTGCACTCGGTGGAGCACATACCTCCACCAAGCTGATTAGTTTACGTTTTGTATCCCACAGATAGGCCAGATCTGGATTCGGACCTGAACTAAAACTTAAACGGCTTGTACTTGTTGATCACCCAACCAACTCATCCACCAAGTTTCATCCAAATCCATCCATAAATTTTGAAGATGTTGTGCTGTCTATCGTTTTAGCACTCTCAATCAACGGTGAGGAATCACTTCATAAACTAGAACGGGCACTCATAGAGCGCATACCTTCGCCGCCACTACTTTTTTTGTTCTTGGTATGAGTGTGGGGAACTGGTTTCATATGAATGGTCTTATGACACAAACCACATATCTATAATGTCATGACCCCCCCCGACTTTCGGGGGCTACGGACTAAACAACAATCAACTCGCGTCATTTTGGCGAGTCTTCACTCGCAAGCTCGGTGAATACAACGTTTCAACAAAAGAAGGTAATCTCGTTTGATGCTGGTTTCATGCAAATCGAATAACAATTGACTGAATTATGCCGAAAACCGCATATTTTTCAAGGGCGTGACCCCCCCCCCGACATTTTACCCCAACCGGTGACATGTGTTATCACGTCATTGTGTCACAAGATTGGGCATTAAATTCTGAACATTTTGGTGCTGGGTTCATGTAAAGCGGACAAGAATTGACCGCGTTATGACAAAAACCGCATATTTTTCAAGGTCGTGACCCCCCTGACCTTTGACCCCTAACCGGTAACAAGAGTATGGGCGTCATTGTGTCATATTGCATATCACAAGATGAGGCATTGAATTCTGAACATTTTGGCGTGAGTTGCATGCAAATTGAATAAAAATTGACCGTGTTATCGTAAAAAGACGATTTTGACCTTTTCGTGACCTTGACCTTGACCTTTGACCCGAACGATCCCAAAATCTAATCGAATGCTTCCTGGCTAATAACCAATCATCCCACCAAATTTCATGCAATTCGGTTTAATACTTTTTGAGTTATACGAATCACAAGATTACAAACAAATAAATAAATAAATACACGCCGACCAAAACATAACCTTTCGCAGAATGCGAAGGTAATTATCGGATCTGGATCCGAATTCGAATCTTCACCAAAATCTCATCATTTCATCCTCGTCACATACCCAAGTTCTCCACCAAATTTCATCTGAATCTGTCCACAATTTTTTTGAGATATTTTCTTCACAAACAAACAAACCAGAAAAAGACCTCGTGCAAAATCCATGAAACAAATTTGACCTAAAAAATAATTGGTGGTTGAATTCAGTGACCTCATATGCAAATCCTCTGAATTTCTAGTCAATCAAATTAAAATTGAGGATTTTAGAAATTCTAAAAAGTTGTTGACCTTTGGCCACATTGACCTTTTGACCTTTTGACCTCAAAAACGATAGGGGCTTCTTGCTTATGACAAACTCTACCATGTGGTGAAGTTCTGTGAAGATCGGTTTAAAATTGTGACCTGTTGGCGTTAAACATTCAAACAGACAGACAGAATAATGCACACAACCAACCAATATACTTGAAAAATTCTCGATTTTCGCAATTAACAAACAGACAGACAAGAGTGAAAGCAAAACTTCCGTCCACCGAATAAATATCTATGTCGTGGAGATGGTCAAGTTTTGTTGTGTGAAATGGGGAGTGGGTTGCAGAGTTAGAATGTGTTAAAAAAATTTTGTCTATGTACTCGAGTGGGTTAGCTTTACACTTGCCACAGGGACCTGGCATTGGCTAGGTTGGATGTAATATGTGCACTGACAGAGGCAGTGTGATTGTAATGTTAGGGCAGGATAGAGTAAGGAGTATTGTGTGGACGTTTTGTTAGGCAAGGCCAGATGAGGACTTGGTGGCACAAAAGATGGCACATAATGGAAAGCACTTTGTGCTGGAATTGAATGGACACAGAATGGGTTGTTATGGCAGTGGGTGGCCAATGATCTGGGACTCACTGTGAATGAAGGTGGGCCTAAAGTCAATGAAAGCCACATGTGCATGCTCTTGAGTTTCTTTGACCAGATATGACAGCTCCATCTCTACTTTGTTACTGTGCTGAGAAGGACCATTAAGAGACTGCGGATGTAATCTCTTTATCATCATCTCATCTCTATCTTCTCTATTTATTCTGTGCCGTACCAGCTTGCATGACCATGGATCATAGTTGAACTAAGGCCAGCATGCCTGCCTTTGGTCATTGCCTGTGTTCCCCATTGTTGTACGAATGTATTATTTTGGCACCATTAGTGGGTTTAGTTTCACTGTACATACGTTTTGTGTGTTGCGGTCTTCCCATATTGTGTGTCAGTCGATCGCCAATCTGGTGGTTTATTTACAGTGGCTCGTCCTTACTCATCCACCGTATTATTTCAAACACATTATTTGTAAGAACGTTTTCCCACCTTATACCTTCTCGAGTGACCAAACACCAAATTTGGTTTGCATTTGAACCACGCTTCGGGGTAAATCGGACAGTTATTGAACACAGGTGTAAATTTGGAGATCGTTTGGTCATTCCTCAGGGGGAATGACCCTCAGCAGCATATGTTATCAATGCAGCAGCATATAGAAATAAATGTATAATTCAAGGAGGTATGTAGGAAGCGGTGAAGGTAAAGTGTCAAAAATAAATAAAGAATTTCAGGGGGGGGGGAAATTGTGTTGGTAGTGGAGATTCAATTGTTTACAAATAAATATATAATTCAAAGTTATGTGTTGGAAATTTAGATGGTAAATTGGATATCAATAAATTAATGAAGGTGGAATGTAATTTGTCGTGTTGATTGGTCAAAAGCAGACAAATAAATTAATCAATCATTCAACGTGGTAGAATGGTAAAAAGTATGTAAATAAATAAATAAACATTTCAAGGTGGTATAACTGCAGCGGTGTTGGTAAAGTGTACACAGTATAAATAAATAAATTTGATGTTAGACATGGCAAAAATGTATATGAATAAGTATTTAAAGGTGACACTGTGTGTCCGTAGTGGAGATGCTGAAGTGCAAATAAATAAATAATTCAAGATTGTATGTATATCGGTTGTAAAATTGCAAAATATAAATAATTCAAGATGGTATATCAGTAATGCAGATGGTAAAGTGCATTAAAATAAATAGATAATTCGAAGTTGCACGTTGTTAGTGGAGATGGTAATGTGTATACACATAAATAAATAATCTAAAGTTGTGTGCTGGTAGGTCAGAGGGTAACGTGGATATAAATAAATAAGTTGGATCACCCAATCAAGATCTGGTTATTTCGGCTTTAGTAAAAAAGATCGAGAAGATTGTTGTTTAAAAGCTGTAGCAAAAACATTAACTTGGGAGTGCAACATGGCAATGACAAGCCAAATATCCTCTCATATAATTTTTTTAAGGTCCTCCAGGAGCCTGTGACTACTCCTAAGTGTAGTCTTGCAAAGACTGTGGATTCTTTATATTTTACTTTCCATTCTGCATTCAAGTAAATATTTAAATGCAAGTGGTTTGATTCCCCACAGATAACCAAGCCAAGGTCCACCCATCTCCCTACAGAAGGGGACACCCAACATACAATGGTCGATCACCCAAAATCAGGATCACTGCTCACATGCAGTTTCAGCTTCGTCATTGTCTTCAATCTCATTCTTCCCTCCAGGTCTTCAAGACAGCTGTTTACCGCCACCTCAAATCGAACTCCAATTGAAAACCATGATCTTTCTCCACCACACCCATCCCAATCCCTCCTTCAAACGGTCCTGTTTTACCTCCTTCGAGTTTCCTTCTGTAACCATTTGGTTCACCCTATACATCCTCTCCTGCCCCCATTCCTTCCCACACTCATTATAATTTATCCAAGTCCTCTCTACATAGGCCTTCAACTCTGCTGTTGGTTTTTCTCCACTCTCTCCACTGTTCCTTTTGCATCATGTTAAATTTTAATCAATTCAGTGTACTAGCTCTTCCACGAGCCTCGTTCTTCTTCTCCATCTCTTCCCTTTATAATGGGTGAGGTCTGACTGCAACATACTATCTTGAACAGTTTGGGATGCTCAGGTCATCAATCGGCAGCACTGCCTGGGCTGACCTGCTGGACCCACTACCCTAGCCTGTTATTATAATCTTGTGTGTGCACATGCACCACTCTCTCTCCACTCACTCCCCACCTCCAGCTCCAGCTTCCTGTTTTATTTTTTGCAAATAATTTCAATCATTCCAGCTGAGTGGCTTAGATCATTATCTTTAAGATTAAGTTTGGACCAAGAAGTCTTTTGCACCCCTGAGGATAGAGAGCATGGTTGTTTGTTCCTTGATGCAGTACATATCCCATACATTTTGAGCAATTTTCCAACAACACTTGAGGATATGCACCCCGAAACTTGAATTGAACCTCCTCCATGCTTAATTGTTGGCTTCAAGCAAAACTCTGTGGAAGTTTGTTTTTCATCGTCTCACATACTGTTTTCGATCAGCTCCAAATTACTGAAACCTTAATTCATCTGCCAAAAGCAGATTTGGCCATTGTTCCATAGTCCAATTTCTGTGTTCTTGTGCATATTTTAACTTCTCAGTCTTGTTATCATTTTTAATGGAGGTTTCTAACTGCAACACATCCTTTAAGTACTGATTTCAAAAGTGACCTTCATACTGTTGCTGGATGGACAATGACACCTGAGCCTTCTGCCATATATATTGTCAATTCAATGCTTGTCTTCTTTCCAGTCCTTAAGGATATTATCTTCAAGTATTGCTCATCCTTGTTAAACAGCTTTTTGGGTCTTGCCTTGCAGGGCTTTTCAATTACAAATAATGTTTCTCTGTACTTGTTGATTGTGCTTCGGAAACCACAACTTGAAAAATTGAGCGATGCTATTTCACTTAATGTTTTTCCTTCTTTATGCAGAAACACCTGAATGGAGTTGTCTCATCCCCTCTTATTGTCCAGGCTAGAGTACCTCAAGGCAGCATTCTGGGCCCTGTTCTTTTTCTGGTTTTCATCCATGATCTCTCTGACTCTCTGGAAAACCCTATTTATCTCTTTGCTGATGACTCCACCCTCTACTGTACCATCTGTCATCCCTCAGATCAGTAAGCAGCAGCTTCTCCACTCTCTGCAGATCTGGATAAAATCACTAGCTAGTCCATCACATGGAACATGTCATTCAATCGTGACAAATCTCACACTCTCACTATGTCTCTCTGAAAGGTCCATCTGGAACCCCCCCCCCTCAATCTACTTCCTCTTGAAGAAGTCCTTTCATTCAAGCTTCTGGGTCTCACTATCTGGCATGATCTTTCCTGGGAAAGCCGTATTTCCAAGCTGGCCTCCAGAGCCAGTCACTGACACTGGGCATCCTCCATCCTGCAAAGTCCTTCCTTGGCACACCTGAGCTCCTGACCACATACAAAGCTTTTGTCCACAGCCTGATGGGGTACTGCTCTCCCCTCTGGGTTGGTGTTCCCGCCTCTCACATTTCTCAGCTTCACACTTTGGAAACCAAGGCACTTAGGATCATTAGTATCTCCAGTGATGAGACTGATTCTTTGGGTCTCTCACTCTCTCACCGCAGGCAGGTCAGTGGTTTTTCTGTCTTCCACCATCTTCTCTCTGGCCTCCCCCCCACCCCACCCTATATGCGATATGACCCCGCACGGTACTCAAGGTCCACCAGCAACCCCATTCTGGTAAAACTACCAAAATCACGAATCACTGCTCACCTTCACTCTTTCATTCTTCATTTGTCATGCCTTCGGAACAAACTCCCACACACTCTTCAATCCCACTCTTCCATCCAGGTCTTCAAAACAGCTGTTCACCACCATCTCTTCTCTTCCCCCATCCAAAACCACCATCATTTCTATCCCCGTTAATCAACCCAAAACTTACCTCCTTCAAATTCCCTGCTTTCCTTCCTGAAAGTCTGGATGACTGGATGACATGCAATTGTGACTGGATGAGCGACTACAACACTTCATATTGGTGGCTTATGTCTAGTTTACTTTGAGTTGTGATGATCACAAGTTTCTGAGGATTCCGATCAATTTGACTTAAATATTGCTAAATGAAAAGCTTGCTTTCTTCTCACCTAAACTAAGCTATATTAATAACAGTCAGCATTGCTATATAATTGGAGAAAACACTCGTGGAGGCTTTGGGTAATTTGTTGATGCTCATAACATCTATATGCTTGTTGTTGGCTTCATGGTTTTGGGTGGTGGGCATGGGATCCTAGGATCCTAAGGTCAAATCCCACTCGGCTATTGAACTAATACCAGGTGGGGTTGACTCTGCCTGTCCTTCTGAGGTCGGCAAAATGATTGCCAGCTTGCTGATATCTTGTGTCGGAGTGGCGACCTGTCCAGTATTGTGCCCAATAGCCAAGGAGACTGCCTCGGCAGCACCAACGCTCTGCAAGAGTCTGGTCCCAATGGATGGATGGATAACATCCATATTTTGGAACTCCTGAATGTGTCTAAGACTTTTGCACACCAGTGGAAAAACAGAGCTCGTAGTGGAGCTCGGGAGTAAACCGTGCATGAAAGACTACAAAGTAACATAGTGTAGTGGAGCTTTTTCTCATACAGTGGTTGGAAGAGCAGAAGTAGAACAGCTTCTAGTGGAGCTAGGTTGGAAAGACACATGACTCAAAGATCAGAAGACTAACAGAGCTCACAATGGAGCTGAAGAGATAAACAGTGATTGGATGAGAAGAATAACCAAGCTCATCATGGAGTTAAGGAGATAAACTAAGAGGTGGTTATTTGGAAAAGTAAACGTGTTACATAAACATTTCATTCTGTGTTTAACTTAATCTATCACATTGCCTAACCTCATCGACATGCTTGCATTTCAAAGAATGTCATCATTGCTTTGGTGGCAATTAATAGCACACGGTACATACAGAAGATTATAGCACATATGCAAAGGGAGTGAGTGCGTATATTAAGCTAAATATTAATGAGAAAAGTAAGGGAATAAGAAGAGAAAAAGTTTGAGTTTAGGGATGTCGTGGAGGATGAGAATTATTGATATTGGATGGGAGAGCAATCGAGAGAAATGTGCCATACACAGAGGTGGCGTTAGTCATTTGGGGGCCCCATGCAAAACACAACAAGAAAAAGAGCAACTAGAGATTGCAGACCCTTGCCAGGACTTGTTTTGTGTGGTGATTGTGTAGTTTTGTGTGGTGTATTTTGTGTGGCATTTGTGTACTGGTGTGTTATGTAATTAATAAGAAACATAAGTGGAACTGCCACTTTATATATGCTGGCAGTGATGACTGGTTCCTCAGCTATTTCAGAGATGTTTTTGAAGGTTTTAAAAAAACAACAACAACGATATGGCTGCCGAATCACATGACCAATGACATCATCAAAAAAATTGTGGACCATTTTATCCTGACATGACCCTCAAAAATGTTCATACTGATTGGATGTTGTGTTCTACATATGCAATTATGACGTCATAGCGAAGGCCCTTATGACGTCACAAAAATCACACATTCCCCATGAGGAGCCCTTGCTGTGTGCCAAGTTTCAATTTATTCCTTGGTGTGGTTTTGGAGATACAGAAGTCAAAATTTTCCCCGTTTTTCCAACATGGCTGCCACACCACGTGACCTACGACATCAAAATCAACATTATAACATTCTACATGAGTAGTTACATCAATGGTGAAAATTTAGTCTCAATCGAACAAGCGGTTGTAGAGAAAAACACGACCAAAGTTGTGTGCAGACAATCAAACAAACAGACAAACAAACAAGCAGTCATAGACTGGGACTTACAAAATCGTCAACTTGACCTCTGACCTTGTCTCATAAAAGCTGTCTCTCGAGAAGGTAGCGACGCAAACCAGAAGTTTCTACAATGATTCTGTACCAAACCATCAAAAATCGAATGTTTGACCTCACTGTGACCTTGACCATTGACCGATTTTGACCAAAATCTAATCAGCGCTAGCCATCACCCTCCTCAATCATGTGGTGTAATTTGACATTGGTAGCTTCTTCCGTTCTCGAGTTATCTGTACCAAACCATCAAAAATCGAATATTTGACCTCACTGTGACCTTGACCTTTGACCGATTTTGACCAAAATATAATCAGCACTAGCCATCACCCTCCTCAATCACGTGGTGTAATTTGACATTGGTAGCTTCTTCTGTTCTCGAGTTATCCTGCCTACAAACAAACCAACAGAAACGGAAGTCATCAATATACTTAAGAAATCTTTAGATTTCGTGAGTAACAAGCAGACATAGACTGGTACTTACGAAATCGTCAACTTGACCTCTGACCTTGTCTAATAAAAGCTGTCTCTTGAGAAGGTTGCGACGCAAACCAGAAGTTTCTACGATGATTCTGTACCAAACCATCAAAAATCGAATGTTTGACATCATTGTGACCTTGACCTTTGACCGATTTTGACCAAAATCTAATCAGCGCTAGCCATCACCCTCCTGAATCACGTGGTGTAATTTGACATTGGTAGCTTCTTCCGTTCTCGAGTTATCGTGCCTACAAACAAACAAACAAACAAACAAACCAGCAGTCATAGACTGGTACTTACGAAATCGTCAACTTGACCTCTGACCTTGTCTAATAAAAGCATGAATCAGTCAGAAGCCCAAGGGGAGCTTGAATTCTGAATTCATTGTGGTCTACAATTTTACACTGTGGTTTGCAGATAATGAGTCCCAGACAAAAACTAGATTTCTTATAAAAATTCCATTTTTTTGTTTTTATTTTTAAAAAAAGTGATTCAGTACCAGCAGGATATGCCAGATAATAGGTGTATTACTTTTCAGAAGAATCTGATAAAAGACTTTTTATTATATATATATATATATATATATATATATATATATATATATATATATATATATATATATATATATCAGTTATTCATCGCTGTTCCAGAATTTTGACAACCGAGTTTTAAGCGTCCTAAGCGATCGCAAAAACCGAAGACAAAATTAAAATCGAAGTTAAAACGAACTCGTAACGTCGAGTGAAGCAAAAATACTCCACTTCTCCACATGAATTTACGGAATTATGTTTGACCTCGCTGTGACCTTGACCTTTGACCGATTTTGACCAAAATCTAATCAGCACTAGCCATCACCCTCCTGAATCACGTGGTGGAATTTGACATTGGTAGCTTCTTCCGTTCTCGAGTTATCGTGCCTACAAACAAACAAACAAACAAACAAGCAGTCATAGACTGGTACTTACGAAATCGTCAACTTGACCTCTGACCTTGTCTAATAAAAGCTGTCTCTCGAGAAGGTAGCGACGCAAACCAGAAGTTTCTACGTTGTTTCTGTACCAAACCATCAAAAATCGAATGTTTTGGATGTTTGACCTCACTGTGACCTTGACCTTTGACCGATTTTGACCAAAATATAATCAGCACTACCCATCACCCTCCTGAATCACGTGATGAAATTTGACATTGGTAGCTTCTTCCATTCTCGAGTTATCGTGCCTACAAAAAAACAAACTAACAAACAAACAAACAAACAGAAACGGAAGTCATCAATATACTTAGAAATCTTTAGATTTCGTAAGTAACAAACAAACAGAAATGGAACTGATCAATATACTTACAAAATCTTTAGATTTCGTGAGTAACAAGCAGACATAGACTGGTACTTACGAAATCATCAACTTGACCTCTGACCTTGTCTAATAAAAGCTGTCTCTAGAGAAGGTAGCGATGCAAACCAGAAGTTTCTACGTTGTTTCTGTACCAAACCATCAAAAATCTAATGTTTTGGATGTTTGACTTCACTGTGACCTTGACCTTTGACCGATTTTGACCAAAATATAATTAGCACTAGCCATCAACCTCCTGAATCACGTGGTGAAATTTGACATTGGTAGCTTCTTCCATTCTCGAGGTATCATGCCTACAAACAAACAAACAAACAAACAAACAGAAACGGAAGTCATCAATATATTTACGAAATCTTTAGATTTCGTAAGTAACAAACAAACACACAGACAGATGACAGAAGTCATCAATATGATTTCGTAAGTAACAAATGGACCCAAATGCAATACCCTCTCCTTGGCGAGGCTAATAATGGCCTAGTAGGCCTTGTGTTAAGTTAAGCTGTCAATCTGTCATCACGCTGAAATATGCATTTTGATGTCTGTCTGACGTCGATGTATTCGGTCGTCATTACTTATGCAATCTCTTCCAATTAAACTTTCCAAGAGCACTTCGGGTCATATGGCAAATGTTGTTGTGACTTCATTTGCTCCCCTCACCAAGAATTTCGAAGGTGGGATAACGCAAATTCTCTTCTGAAGTGTGTACCGTGTCGCTCCGCTCCCGGTGGTGATGGGAGAGGGTATTACGAGTGATGCTTCAGAACCCTCAATTGTATCATGACTCACGAGTAAGAAGAGGACTCCATGTTATTTCCACACTCGCTTAGCCTCTGTTTCTTTAGCCTCAACTGCAAAAAAAATCTGAAGCAATTTCCATCTTATTGCCTTTTGCACATTGGAAAGGTGTTTTTACAGCAGCCTGAGCATCTTTCCACCTTTTCGTGCCATTTTTCCAAGGATATCTCAGAATTATGATAATATGGCAGATTAATAATAATAATAATAATAATAATAATATTAACATTACAGTATTGCAAAATAATAATATTTACAACAATAAGAGGACAATAACTGGCAGTAATAAAAAGAATAACGTGATATCCAGATGAGGATGAGGATTTTCTGGGTAAAGGACAGCATTGCATCAAGAGAAAGGGGTGACATTAAGCATTTATTGTACTGTACTGTACTGTACTGTACTGACAATTGAGCAAAATAATAATTTGCATTAAGATGCTCTGCCTATCATCCTTCTGAGGATGGCAAAATGAGTGCCAGCATACTGGTATCCTGTGTTGGAGTGGTGACCTGTCCAGGATTGTGCCAACACTGCTAAGGCAGCACCAATGCTCTGCATTGAGTATGGTCCCAATGGATGGTAGTCTTCCTGAAAATAATGATCTCTTCCAAAATTGTAAAAGGATGGGTTGAAAGAGATAAAAACATTGGTGAGATCAAAAAAGTTACTACATTGTGTTTTGTATTGGGTTGCATGCATTTATTGATTTGCATGTCAGATTTGTCACATCACCTATTATTGGGTTTCTTCTGAATTTTTCTGTTATGTTCATGTTCTCCACCTGTGGGAAAAAAACGAGTGGGATGGAGACTGAAACCTGCTGGGATTGGCAGAGTAAACCGGAACATCTGCGCCACGTGAAGTGGGCACTCTTTTACAAGACATCACAGGCATGAATGGAAACGGAACTTTACACGGAAATCGAAGGGTAACGATGAAGGACAGGATAGCAACACTGCAGAGAGCACTGGCTAAAGAGCGAAGAGAAACACAAAAGCGACAGATACAGGAAAGGGTTCAGGAACTAAATGTTGCAAAATTTTTCAGCACTGATCAATTAGGAAAGCTTGACTACAACACTATGACTACAACACTACACGAGGCATGAAGTGGTCAAGTGAGACTGTGAAGAAAGGTCTACAACTTCGAATTGCTTGCGGAGCTACACCGTCTGAAAATCAACATCTGCCGTCAATGAGTTGCTTGTAAAGCAGACTTGAAGTTGTTTCCATAGAACCAGGGATTTTGGATTAGGTGTTCAACTTCTTTAAAAGGAGGAGAGAGAGAGAGAGAGAGAGAGAGAGAGAGAGAGAGAGAGAGAGAGAGAGAGAGAGAGAGAGAGAGAGAGAGAGAGAGAGAGAGAGAGAGAGAGAGAGAGAGAGAGAGAGAGAGAGAGAGAGAGAGAGAGAGAGAGAGAGAGAGAGAGAGAGAGAGAGAGAGAGAGAGAGAGAGAGAGAGAGAGAGAGAGAGAGAGAGAGAGAGAGAGAGAGAGAGAGAGAGAGAGAGAGAGAGAGAGAGAGAGAGAGAGAGAGAGAGAGAGAGAGAGAGAGAGAGAGAGAGAGAGAGAGAGAGAGAGAGAGAGAGAGAGAGAGAGAGAGAGAGAGAGAGAGAGAGAGAGAGAGAGAGAGAGAGAGAGAGAGAGAGAGAGAGAGAGAGAGAGAGAGAGAGAGAGAGAGAGAGAGAGAGAGAGAGAGAGAGAGAGAGAGAGAGAGAGAGAGAGAGAGAGAGAGAGAGAGAGAGAGAGAGAGAGAGAGAGAGAGAGAGAGAGAGAGAGAGAGAGAGAGAGAGAGAGAGAGAGAGAGAGAGAGAGAGAGAGAGAGAGAGAGAGAGAGAGAGAGAGAGAGAGAGAGAGAGAGAGAGAGAGAGAGAGAGAGAGAGAGAGAGAGAGAGAGAGAGAGAGAGAGAGAGAGAGAGAGAGAGAGAGAGAGAGAGAGAGAGAGAGAGAGAGAGAGAGAGAGAGAGAGAGAGAGAGAGAGAGAGAGAGAGAGAGAGAGAGAGAGAGAGAGAGAGAGAGAGAGAGAGAGAGAGAGAGAGAGAGAGAGAGAGAGAGAGAGAGAGAGAGAGAGAGAGAGAGAGAGAGAGAGAGAGAGAGAGAGAGAGAGAGAGAGAGAGAGAGAGAGAGAGAGAGAGAGAGAGAGAGAGAGAGAGAGAGAGAGAGAGAGAGAGAGAGAGAGAGAGAGAGAGAGAGAGAGAGAGAGAGAGAGAGAGAGAGAGAGAGAGAGAGAGAGAGAGAGAGAGAGAGAGAGACAGACAGACAGACAGACAGACAGACAGACAGACAGACAGAGACAGACAGAGACAGACACAGAGAGACGTTTGAAAAGATGTCCCTACAGGGAGGAGTGCAGTATGGTGTCAGCTCTAGTCTTCTGCAATAAGATGTTTACCAGGTCATTCTGGCATAGCCGAATATGCCTTGGTGATCATGCAAAGGGGAGTGACAGCTCACTGGAAACAAACAGTAGCATATCCATCCATCCATCCATCCATCCATCCATACTCTGTGCAGAGCATCAATGCTGCTGAAGCAGTCTCCTGGGCTATTGGGCATAATCCTGGATGCAACACTACTCTGACACAGGATATCCGAATGGCTCAATCATGCCAGCATGCTGATACTCATTTTGCCGACCTCAGAAGAATGAGAGGCTGAGTCAACCCCACTTGGAATTAATTCAACAGACAAGCAGGATTTGAACTCAGGACACAAGAGTCCCAAGCCCACCACCCTAACCATAAAGCAAACACCAAGCACAGCAGCATATCACTTCACAGGAAAATCTATAAATGGAACATTGCTCAAACCAATCATCCAATAAGTCATATAGCGAGCACACAACCTCAGGTTTCATGTCACCGCAGTCACTTCAGATGTGGGAAATGACAATCGTGCTCTTTGGCAAAGCTTTGGTGTCGTCTGTTCTAAGTACAGCCAACTAATCAACAAAGTTCAACACCCTTGTGAGCCATGCAGACATCTTCATTTCATTGCAGATGTGCCACATGTTGTGAAGAATCTGAAGGTAGCCCTTGTGAATAGGAACATCATTACTTTGGACAAGGCAGTGGTGCAAATATTTGTGCTTCCAACAGACAAGTAACATTGGAGCACGTGAAAATGTTGATCAATTTCCAAGCTGACAAAAGACTTAAAAACTTGCTCCAAAGCTCACAAATACCACAGTGAATCCTTCTCACTTTGAAGAGATGAAGGTATCTAATGCCCTCAACTTCTTCAGTCACACTGTCAGTTCAGATCTTCGCTATTTGGTTGACGTTGAAGGATATGACCCAGCTCTGATAACCACTGCATGGTTCATTGATTTTTTGAACAGATGGTTTGATGTTATGTCCAACAGATAGCATACTGTGGTCCTCAGTAAACTCAATGATGAAACCTACAAGGAAACAGTGACTCATCTTGAATTAGCCATTTAGGTCTTTACAAAGCGACCCGTCAGACAGCATGGGCACTGGAAACCAACACAGACTGGTGTCATCTTGTCAACTCGTTCGATCTTGAATCTGCAAAGCGAGTGCGAGACGAAGGCCATTTGTACGCATTGACATCACGCTTTACCCAAGACTGTCTTGACAATGTTTAGCTACATTCGAAAGAAGAACCCAGTCCCAACAGTCTTGGAGTTTAGGCAAGCGCTAAAGATAATCACCGTAGTTCAATTCCTGAAGTGCCCTTCTAGGGGAAGCTACCATAATGACGACAGGGGATTTTTTTTTTAGCAGAGTTCCTTGACCAGCCATCAGGTTCTTCAGCGAAAACATTAACATCTGTCAGCATGGATCCAGTCAACTCAGCCATCGCTAACTTTTCATGTCATGCAACAATTAGCTCCTCAGTTCAAATCCCACTGGGTTGTTGAATTAATACCAGGTGGGGTTGACTCTGCCTGCCATCCTTCCAAGGTCGGCAAAATGAGTGCCAGCTTGCTGGTATCCTGCGTTGAAGTGGTGGCCCGTCCAGGATTGTGCTCAATAGCCAAGGAGACTGCTTCGGCAGCACCAACGCTCTGCACAGAGTATGGTCCCAATGGATGGATGGATTCAAAGAGTTGAAGTCCTCTTCAGAGCATGTGAGGCCAAACTCAACAAAGGCACAAACCTGAAGCCATGACTTGTGAAGGAGGTGGGTGCTCTCACGAAAGATACCATTCCTGGTCCATGTCAAGACGTGAAGACCAAAAGTGCTGGCAAACTTCTTCAGTGTGCGCGTTCACATCTCTGCCAAAAAGCAACAGAAAACAGCTCAGAGTTTGCTGAATTGCTGAAAACAAATCAACTTTAGGCGCTGAACTGGGAAGTAAAAGCATGGCTGTTTGAGCTGTGTTGAAAAGACTGAAATGAGAATTGTGTAATTCTCAATACAAACTCACCTGCGGTGAATTACATGTGCATACCTGTTGATACCACTTGGACCAGATTATATTTGCTGGCTTTTGCAAAATGTCTCTTGTTTATTTAATCAACCAAGAATTTGAGGGAGATTCCTGTGAGTCTGAAGACCAGTGCTTTAGAAGAAGCAACAACAATAATGTTGTTGTTTTTCCTTTCTGTTTCCTTGCTTCCTCTTGGCACAGATGTTTAACTCATGTGTTGTACATACTGTAGTTACTCAAAATAATTTATTGTTATTCGATCATATTTTCAGTTTCAGAATAAACTTATTCTCACTTTATTTATTTATTTATTTATACATGAGGTGGCTTAACTTGTTGAGGGTCTTGAGGGTCTAAAGTGTCTTCAGGGTCTTGAGGGATTAAAGGGTCCAAAGTGTTGAAATAGTCTCAAGGGTCTAATGGGGTCTTAAAGGTCTTGAGGATCTTGAGGGTGTAAATCTAAATCTCTAAGAGTTCGAGGGTGTTAAGGGTCTGAATGGTCTAAAGTCAAAGGTTTGTTAAAGGTCTAATAGGCCTTAAAGGTCTAAAGGGATCTGAGGGTTTAAATTTTCTAAAGCAAAAGGTGTGTGAGAGGTCAAAGCGATCTAGAAGGTCTAAAAAGTACGCTCCATGCATCCATCCATCGGGACCATACTCTGTGCAGAGCGTTGGTGCTGCCGAAGCAGTCTCTTGGGCGATTGGGCACAATCCTGGACAGGTCACCACTCCAATACAGGATACCAGGAAGCTGATATTAATTTTTGCAAAACGCAGAAGGATGATAGGCAAAATCAACCCCACCTGCTCTTAATTCAACAGATAAGCAGGATTTGAACTCAGGACCCAAGGATCCCAAGCTCATCACTCTCGCCATTAGGCCAACACCAGGCATAAAGTATGTTCCGATAGTACGTAATTAACGCTACCTCTCACCTGAACAGTTTAGTGACAACATGGTGCTTATTGTTAAGTTCGCCAAACCCTTGTTTTCTCGGGCACAAGGCAAAGGGAGCGGTGGGGGATTCAAAATTCCATAATTTTGGTATCTCACTTGCAAGTGGCCCATTATAGTGCACACCATCCACATCCCATTAAATATCCATAACCAATGCACCGGCCTGAACTTTTGCAACTCCGACTCTGCGTGCCCATGTAAAGGGCTTGGTGAACCCTTTGGGGGTTGATTCTTTTGCACTCCATTTCCTTGGGAAAGGGGGAACATGAGGTTAGGGCAGGAAATCTTCAAACAGGTCCAACTAATTAATGCGCAAAATGGACACAAAGATGAATTTCCAGTTACTCATATTGTGCAACCACAGAAGAGGGAATCAGTATCAAGTGATCCAGAATGGACGACAGACAATAACAACACAGTGGTTTGTTGCATCCTCTTCTGGGAAACCATTGTGTGTTTCGGACAAGTGGAACATTGTGTGATTAAACAGATTTCTGGATATAAAGATGTGAGCAAATTTCTGCAGCCACGTGATCCTGCTGGAATGTACCAGAAGCTATTTTATGGCTTTTTGCTGGATGACACATCACTGTTTTTGATATACGATTCTCTTGGTAGAGTTGGAGATAATCAAATTTTAACCACTGAACAGAAACGTTCAGTCGGGTCACAGTGTTACATTTGTGGCACTTCATAAGATTGTTGCATTGTCTCTTTTGTCGGTTTGCTTCCAGCAGTTTAAACGTCACCGTTTTAGATGTCACTTCGTTGCAAAGCTCTGCTGAAAGATGTCGTTGAAGAAATAGTTTCTGATTAATTGCTCTCTTGCTGTACAGGCCTCCAATTATCATGCCCTTTTGAAACTCAGAAAATGCTTGTTCTGATACACTGTCAGAGGACTAACCGTGATATGACTACAACAGTTTTGCATTTCGATGGATTTTCAAAAAGAGGCACGATACATCAGTGCTGGGTTAAACAGAAAGGCCACAAAGCTGTGTTCAGTGATGGAGGAAGTGGTGAAGAAAAGTCGACTTTGGGAGAACTGAGCCCTGAAAGGAACACGTCCCGCCGAGGCAGTGAGATCTGAAGATCGATGAAGCACTTACTCATTCCTCATAACATATCGTTTCTTTAGAATGGGTGGATGATTTTAGAATTAATTTCAGTGAGGCTCAGTTGAGAGCAAATCATTTCTGCTAAACGGTTAGACAATGTTAATAAACTGTTCATTGCCTGGTTAAAAAAAAAAACAAACACAACCTTGGTGTTGGCTAAACGGTTATGGTGGCTGGCTTAAGATCTTGGGGTCTTGAGTTCAGTCCCTTTTGTTCTGTTAAATAACACCAGGTGGGTTGACTCAGCCAGTCATCCTTCCGAGGTCGGACAAATTAATACCAGCTTCCTGGGAACAGGGGCACTGCATCAGTGCATCAATACTTATACTCATGCATCAGGGAGAAAATAATTTGTTTAGGGTCATTTATATGTGCAATTAGGCTGCTCATGGTCACTTGAGGGTTGCGATTCCACAGGGTTTCTGCATATCTCGTGGGATTGTGAGTTGGAGAGGCGACCGTGATGGGCTTTGACATGTAGGAAGTATGCTGCTGTTGTTTCGATCACGGTTTCTGTGTTTGATGGGGGTGGGGGTGGGGGAGTTGTGGTGGGGATTGAAAAGTTGTGGTGGTAGGGTGGAGGGAGTTTGAAGGCTTTGAGTGGAGAGGGGATTGAAGCCTTAGGGTTGGGAGGGGAAGGCTGATGATTTGGGGTTTGGGAAGGGGAGTTGATTACTTGGGGTTTGTGAGGGGATGGGGAGTTGAGGACTTGAAGTCACATTTTACATTGCATGGATGTTCCACAGGTCCCTGATAGTTTTCAGATATTGAGACTTTTGAAATTATACATCTGTGTGCATTGCACAGTTTAATTGGGCCCATCTATTTTAGTATAAAATAGATGTTAGCAACAAAATCATGCTGTCGTTTTATGCTGACCTTGCTCGAATCTAAACTAAAGCTCTGGGCATGTAAAATGTCATATGGATATGTTGGAATATTTTCCAGCAAAACGTGATTTATTTAAAACGAGCAAATACATCCTGTCACTCGACTGATGGGAGTATTAAAGGGGGGAGAAAGAAGGATGGGAGGGAGAGAGAACAGAGGGGAGGAAGTGAAGACAGAGGGGATGGGGAGAGAGAGAGGAGGAGGATGGAGGGAAGGGGGAACAAGGGGGAACAATGAGGAAGGAGGGTGGGGAAGCAAGGAAGGGGTGAGGAATTGGGAGAAGAGTGAGGAAGAGGTGGGGAGAGCGACACCTCACGAAACATTGCAACACACTTGGGAGGGGGAAGGTGGGAGCGAGGAGGATGGGGAAGAGAGGAGTGGGGGGGGGGGAGTCACGAGGAGGAGGGGGTTTCAGAAGGAAATAAGCCCGAGGGGAGGGGTTCTCGACATGCATTTGCTAGTGGGGCTTGTTGAGGGGGGAGGTAGTATGGGATTGAACAAAAAGGGTGCATTGAAACAGCATGTCAATACAGCATGCAGACTGCCAGGAGATGTCCATGAGGGGTGTAGAGGGGAGGGGGTTTGGGAGGAGGTAAGCGTGAGGGGAGAGGGAGTAAAGGCAGCATGATGGCAAGAGAATGCAGTGTGAGAAGAATGGAAGGGAAGGCAGTGCAAGGGGAGGGAAATGCAGCATGAGGGGAGGGGAAGGGAAGGCAGTATGAGGGGAAGGGAAGGATAGTCAGCATGAGAGGTGGGGAAGAGAAGGTCACATGAAGGGAAGGGCGATAAAACGCACCAAAACTGCAACATTTTCTTTTTAACTGCCGAGTTCTATATAAAGTGTGTGGGAGCATTTAAAACCCACGCTATCTACCTGGGAAAGGTTTGCCTGGATGCATGCATGCGTGCTCGCACATGCAGCGGCCTTTGCAACCCTCTGGTCGGCTCACTCCAAATCTAATTTGTACATCCTACACTATGGGGAAGCAGTTTTAAATTCAAAACGAATCCATCAGTCCTGAAAAGTCCCCTTAACAGAGGGTGAGATGTGGGGGAGTAATGGGAGGGATGGGAAAGCGAAGGAGAGGGGTGGGAGAGAGAGAGGGAGAGGAAAGTGGGGGAGGGGAGGATCAGAGGAGTGGGAGAGGGGTGGGAGAGGGGTGAGAGAGATATGAAAGAGGGGTGAGAAAAGGAGAGGGGAGAGAGGGGAGGAGAGACTGTGTAGGGGGAGGGGAATGGGGTGAGGGGAAGGGGTGAGGGGAAGGGGAGAGGGGAAACGGAGTGGAGAAGGGGGATTCCGGCAGATGAGCCGCCCAGTTAAATGTCCATCAGAGAGACGGCACACACATTGATGAATCACCCTGCCTGTGAAACTCCGGGATGACAGTTTATAGCTGGGTTGGGATTCAAACCCAGGCTAGACAGCTGAGAGCAAGCCTGCATACCTCTCTGCTATCCTGCCATGATGTGGCGATTCATTTGTCAATTTCGCAGTTTAAATTTTGAAATTTGGCTCAGGTTAAGAGATTCTGGAGCTTATTGCATATGCAGAAACTAAATAATGCCACAAACACTGGTGTCTCTGGGCATTTATGAGCATTGCGATGTATCCAGCGATTCTTCGGTATGAAGATGAGGCTTCAATAATATGAGTGAGGAAAGTGAAAAACAATTTTTAGCGCTTCACCGTTAAGAAACATTGTGGCCTGTTCCAAGTCAGGGCATTGTTGAGCAGGCCAAACAAAATGGCGAATTAAGACCCCCAGCAGGCTGACAGAGAACTGACTCAGGGGCTCTCCAAGGATGACGCCATTTAAGGCCAAACCGGCTGGTAAAGAAAACCTGGTAAAAATAAAGTATAAAAAATTGGTCAGGAATCTTGCTATTACATAAATAACTCTTTTTGTAAAATTTCAAAACTTTACCCAATTGCCGAAAGACATTTCTGAACGAAGGAGTTCATAGAACACCTTACCCCACGTAGTCTTCAGAAACAAGGACATGGACAGGGTCGACAAGCAGCACAGTTGATTGGTCATAATGATGTGAAATACCGTATTATGTTGTCCAAGTACTGCCAAACGGACAATTTTGAAAGTGCTCAAAAGGCGATGTGTTCTACAGAGTTCAAGTGTATAATTCATCTTTAACAATAAATGCCAGTGTGCGTCAGTCTCTGTGTGTGTGTGTGTGTGTGTGTGTGTTTGTGTGTGTCTCCTTTATAACTCCAAAACCATGAAACCTATCAGCCTGAAACTTTGCATGCATACTGAGGGAAATCGAAGGAAGTGCATGAGTGAAAATTGGGCATTTGGGTTAATTAAAACACCCCTTTTGAAGATAACTAACAGCCTTATTTAATTACTTACTTCATCAGGTGCATCCTAGGCTACTTCACTCTCCCTTAAGGTGCATCCTCGGTTACCTTGCTAAGTTCTTAATTTGCCATTTTTTTGGCCTGCTAAACCATGCCCTGACTTGGAACAGGCTGCAACAATTTTGTAATGATAAAGTTTTTTTTCACTTTCCTCTGTCATATAATCAAATTCCTGATCATCATACGTAGGAATTGTTGGATATACAGTATTGCAATTCTTATAAATTCCTGGAGTTGCCAGAATTTGTGGCTTCATTTTCTTTCCAGACATGCCATAACCTCAAGACTCTCTTAAACTAAGCCGGATTACAAAATGTAAGCTCCAGAATTGAAGTTAGCAGCACTTCTGACTGCTACAAAAAAGTGTTCATTTGTCAAATTCGGTCATAATTTGAAATGGGGGTCTCCGGGAGGTGTGTGTTTCACATGATGAATTGGCTAATCGCTTGCCAAGCCAGCCGTTCCTTATCAACTGTTTCATTGGAGTGCTTATGCCACTTCGAGAGTGCTCTACAATATTCACACTGCAACTGAATACTGTATATCGCTCAACTTGAACAATGTTCATGGGACACTCGCCGGCATTGGCCCCGTATTGTTGCGCAGTGTATTGGATGATGGCTGGCACTGAAAATGTGCAATTTTATTTTAAACCACGTTTCCCCTTTTTGTACAATCTTATTTCATTATACGACCCATCACTTCGGCATCGATAAATACACATAAAAAACAAATGAAACATTTTGTTAACATCATGGAAGGATAGCCAATAGGTACGCATGCTCACTGTAAGCTGTCCAGCCTGTGTTCAAAACCTGAACCAGCTATAAACTGTCATCTCGGTGTTTCACAGGCAGGGTGATTCAACAAAGTGTGTGCCATCTCTCAGATGGACATTAAACTGGGCATGACATCTGCTGGAATCCCTACCCCCCCTTCTCCTCTGCACTCTCCCCCGCTCTCCCTCTCCCCCACCCCTCTCTCTCCCCCTCTCCCCCACCCTCTCTCTCCCCTCTTTCCCACCCATCTCTCTCTCTCTCCACTCTCCCTCTCTCACTCGTATTCCACCCCTTTCTCTCCCACCCTTATCCCTCTCGCCCCCACCCCCATCCCTCTCCCCTCTCTCCCCTCCCCTCTCTCACTCTTATTCCACCCCTTTCTCTCCCACTCTTATCCCTCTCGCCCCACCCCATCCCTCTCTCTCCCACCCCTCGCCCTCTCTCTCCCACCCCTCTCCCTCTCTCCCTCTTCACCTCCCCTCCATCCTGTCACCCTCTCCTCCCTGTCCTCCCTCCTTTTCTCTCTCCCTTCCATCCCTCCTCCCTCCCTCCCGTCCTCTCTCCCTCTTTCTCCCCACCACTTAATATTCCCGTCAGTAAAAGCGTCAGGTTGTATTTGAAAGTTTAAAATAAAAGATAGATTTTAAAGGTTGTAGAAACAACAAATTCATAAGTTTACCGCCATTGATGCAACATCTTTTACACTTCCTTAGTTAACACGTTACATTAGCTATTCATGGCTGTTGTTTGCGTCCTTTATGACATCCTTAAAAACAGTAAGCTTCCTGTTTGGAATGATTTTCAATTTTGTTTGACTGCCAGATTAGGGAGAGCTAAAATAATTATCTCACTCCTCTCTGCGGATGTGCAATCGGGACGAATTCAGAGCCAAAAGTACTGTTAAACTACATGTTCGTTTGCCGATTCATGTAGATTCCTGTTCAAAATATAACATTCTATTGAAATTAGGTTGTTCTTTGATCATAAAATGACGTTTGTAGACAGACAGACAGAAAGAGAGACAAGGTGAACCAATTGCTTAACCCCACTTTTCGCTTCACAGGTTCAGGGTAACAAGAAAATATGCAAAAGCAACCGTTCACCAAAATGCATCAGCACAATCTCTGAATTCTGAAACCGGGACAGTCACCGTTGTATTGAACAAGTGATGATCGACTTGACAGTGCAGTGAGTAATAACAACAATTTTACAATGAAGTAGCATATGGTCACCAGTGGGAACCCACCACAGTCATATTAATCAAACGAAACCTCCCACAAGATTAAAATAATCTCTGTGAAAAGCATATTACCTGATCATCTCATTTTGCGATGATGATCAATGTTTATCTACATCAAGAGGCCATCGATATCTTATACAAGTTGGGTATGCTGACACATTGTAAGCAATAACGAGCCGTGCCTCCCCATTGTCTCAGGTTGCTCACTTGCATTTTGTTTTTTATTTACTTATTTTCATTTTTTTTTTTTTGGCATTTATTTATATTTTTATTTATGGATGCTTTCCGACGGTTCTGTGTGATTTTTCCTGGTGTATCGGCTTCGATGTCCGTTTTCATGCCAAATTGCCGTGCTTCCCCATTGTCTCAGGTCGCTCGCCTGCATCTATTTTTTTAGATCCTCGTGGAGGATCTCAAAGTCTTACTCACGTTGTTGTTCTTCTTGTGGACTTTTTTGTTTCACAGCCTACAGTTTTCATCGAAACTTCCTGAAACTTGGCGATATATGTAGAAATACCCTGCGCAGACAGTAACCATCTCCGATTTTGAAAATTCCTCCTAGAAAAAAAGTTATGACGTCAAAATATCTCCGCTAATGGAAATCGCCTAAAAAATTATCTCTGAAACTCGGCAAGCTTTTTGAATTCTGTTTGTGGGAATCGAACAGGGCATTAGCAGAGATGAATTACCGCACATATGATACATCACTATGACGTCATATTAATTTTTATGACGTCATTCCTATTTTATGACATTTTTTGTTTCACAACCCAGAGTTTTCATCGGATCTTCGTGAAACTTGCCATGTATATGCAGAGAGCCCACGTGCAGGCAGTAACCATCTCCAATTTTGGAAATTCTTCCGAGAAAAAAATTGACATCATAATATCGCCGCTAATGGAAATCGCTGATACCATTATCTCCGAAACTAGGCAAGCTGCTTGAATTTTGTTTGCGGGAATCAAGCCGGGCATTAGCACAGGCAATCATTTATCACAAACCTGATACATCACAATGACGTCATATTCGTTTTTCTGACGTCATCATTAAGAGGACGAGGATCTCAGCTCATTTGAGCTTGTTTTCATTATTTTTCATTTATTTATTTCAATTAATTTATATTTTCATTTGCAAACAATTTCCAATGGTTCGGTGATTTTTTCCCCCCCATGTAATTGCTTCGATGCCAGTCAGCAAGCAAAATTTCAGCTTTTACGTCACCTGGAAGGTAACGAACTTTAATATCAGTAAGTCGGTGGTTACGATGAGTTTTATTTATTAGATATGGAAAGGGGTGAGGGGAGTGGCAATAAAATTGAGATAGATGGGAGTTTTAAATGAAAGAGAATGGGAAAAGAAAGGAGAAGAGGTTGAAAGGAGATTAGAGTAAGGGGGGGGGGAGAGTGAGGGAACACTTATGGTCAATGAGTGTTTGTTTGGAGGGGTGGAGGGAAGAGGGGTCAGTCAATATTTACACCAGAAATTTATATATAGCCTTGAAGATGATGCCAAATGACACAAAAACCTGACCGATCCAATATTTTTATTCCACTCTACTTTGCAAACTGTAAACTCTACATGGTGGAATTGTAAACGGTCCTTCCTTTGGCCTTGTGGCCTATTTTCATAGGTAGAATGATGGATTTGTTTTGCAAACTTTAGGGTAAACACGTGGGCAAAGATGTTTTTCTTATTTAATGCAGTCAAACAAACCTGCTTCTTTATTAAAAGTTCCAATTGAAAACTCCTTCGTGAATTCGCAATGTCAAGAACATCCAGTATGGGGTAATAAATAACTAAATCGGCAGATAAATAAATAAATAAGCAAACATCGTGTATCACGTGGGGTGCTCTTTGCAATGTTACACAAATCCCTCGGAGGTGAATGAATAATAGATGAAGGCAGAGAGAGAGAGAGAGAGAGAGAGAGAGAGAGAGAGAGAGAGAGAGAGAGAGAGAGAGAGAGAGAGAGAGAGAGAGAGAGAGAGAGAGAGAGAGAGAGAGAGAGAGAGAGAGAGAGAGAGAGAGAGAGAGAGAGAGAGAGATATAAAACGAACCAAGTTCCTTCCCCCCTCTGATGGCTCCACAAAGGACCTTCAGGACACACTGCTATAACGAGCACTTCTTTCTGTTGATAATCAGTAATACTGTGCTTATTATCTAATATTATCAATCAAGTTAGTTGTCGCTTTGGGATGCCCTTCGTTGTTTTCTGGTAAAGATGCTGTGATCTTCAGAGATGAGCAATTTGGTAATTTTATCATTCCTACACTTTTGTACTCCCCCCCCCCCCCAATGTGTCCAATGTGTCGGCGAACATTGTTGGAGTGCTCCTTTTCTGGCTTAGATTCTGTTTGATGGTGAATGATCGTCAATTGCAGGTTGCTGAGAAGTTACTTTAATGGACAGCTTTGCCATTTTCACCACTTCCTTCAAAGGCCAGGATGCACCAATTGTGCTCGTTACAAAGTCACTTGGATCCTTTAGTTTACCCATTAAGCTCCTCTTTACAATACACCTCCCTCGTGAGAAGTAGTCACCTTAAGTGACCAATCATAACTCATCAACATTTTATTAGGAATGAGTTGTGAAATTGTACGGAATCTAATTACCTGGTGAGTGATGGTGTCGTCGTGTTCAGCATATAGAAAGGTGCACAATCATGTAAACCTTCTAAAACCCACAGTGACCATTTCAACTTGCCCTTTTTGATGGTTTTTCATGACATTACTTTTGCAATAACGCTTTGAGCTGATGGGTTTTTCTTTTTGAAGATGCGAACGTTTGTTTTGTTTGTTTGTTTTTGGCATTTGGGAATAAGTGAAATAAAGACATGCCAAGATGATATAATATTAGCAATGGCATAGAAATACATTATCATGTATTTCACACCCTCGAAACATGGATGACCCACATGGACTGTGACGCCGGATGACATTGAGGGTAACCTCCCAAGGAATATAAAAAAATAGCTCATGCTCTCAGCCTCTAACAGTCTAGTTTTGCACTGGCCTTATCATGCCAGGGTTGTTCTCACGAACGGGTGTAGAGGTGAAAGTCGATCAAATCATGGCACCTTAAAACCAGTTGCTTCAGGCAGATGGGGCTCATTAGCCTTGGTAGGCAGCTCATCGAGGAGAAGGAAATATAATTAAAATGAGCCACTTCCTTGCAGTCCAGGTTGAGAAACCAAAGGCCAAGGGTTTCATTCTACTTCTTTCATAATCAGCACAATGCTGTGGAGTAGCATCATGGGCTGAGGGCACAGCTGTACTGCTGATGAAATTCCCTCTGTAGGTTCGGGGCAAGAATTTGGCTCGGGTGCTACCTCCTCTTCACAAAGCTCACCGTGCAATCTTTAACATCCACAAGTTAATGCAGGGAGACAGGATGCACAATTCAACGTCCATCCAAGTGACAGCACACACATTGATAAATCACTCTGCCTTTGAAACAGTTTATAGCTGGGCCAAGATTTGAACCCAGGTTAGACAGCTTTGAGGCAAGTGTGCATACCTCTAGGTCTAGGCCATCCTGCCAACCACCAATGGTTCAATGAGTTAAAGGCAGCAACCCTTCTTAAAGGAAGTGCCCTTTCCATTCGTTAACCCATAGGTCACCCTTGGGGAAGGTGTACCGCCCCATTTTAGCCTCCCGATCAGGGTAACATGAAGCCATGGGAGCAGGTGGTGGATGGCCATGCAGGCAACTGGCACATATTGGCAGAAATTGCGAGAAGACAGTGATGCTGGGCAGATGATTCTCTAATGAAGAATGGTGAGGATCACCTGTCTCGTCTAGACACTGCCACGAAGAAGGCAATGGCAAACCACTTCCATACATGCCAAGAAAACAATGATGATCAGAAATCGAAGAGATAAAGCTGTGGTTTCAGATGATGAGCATCACAGGTTTGAAAGCACCCAAATGACGACTTGTGAAGAGCAAACTATTTTGAAGAGTAGGACTGGCCGTTCTGATGGGACTGGATTTAACCAGCAAGGAAATCCAATTGCTGAGATCGTAAGAATTTAAGAGCAAACTCTGAGCTTTTCAAGAGTCCACAGAATTGGGAAATGGAATGTAAGATCAATGAATCAGAGAACTTATATGAAATAAAGAGAGAGATGGAGAGGACAAGAACTGACATTTGGGAATAAGTGAACTAATATTCATGTTAAAGTTGCTTTATGTTCAGATTCATTTAACCAAGAGGGTAGCTATCTGTGGCTTGCTACAGGTACCGTGCAAACTTGTACAAACTTGTTTCATCGTCAGGTTGGCGGTGACAAAATTGTCTCCCCCATCAGGTTTCTTGGTGAGGAGGGTCTATGGATATGGAGACCCATCTGGATTAAAAACAAAACCTGTCAAAGGGCGGAGGAGCTCATTGTGAGCCAACGGCCATCCATATCTTGTGTCAAACTGTGTCTGTGGACATCCTCCTGCAGTTGAGTTGATTTTTTGAGTTGGATGGTGGCAGGATTTGAACTCCAGCCCATCGAAAAACTCTTCACTCTGCATAACAAACTAAAAACGCAAAGAAAACTGAAAACCCACACGACATGAGTACCTCCTGTGCAGCTGCCCTTTGCAGGGCATCTCACCGGATGAAGGGATTGGGGAAAAGATATCGGGACCCCCATTCTTTGATGATAAGAGGAAAAACACGGCATAACCTCCCTGGGTTGCATATCATTATTTATATATTTTTGTATACATTGTTGAGACTCGTATGAGAGCTACAATAGGATTGCGGTAGTATGTGTCAGGGTGGTGCTGAGGTGTCATACACTAGATGGCGTACTCCTTGGGTTAACCTGAGGCGGTCCCTTCAGATGGGTGCCTGGAAGGTTGGTGCCTAAGAGAGGAGGATCACCTGTCTGTTATAATCTGAGCTCAAGTGTTTGAGCATCAGTTTTTCAGCACTCTCTTAGGTTAGTGGACCAAATAGTGGCGAGATCATGGTGGGGGTTACACCGACTATTGGTCTGGTCGCTCTGATGGTTACCATGCTCAAGGAGTTGCTGAAGCTGTGTCCAATTAGCTGACTCCAATGATAATTGAGGTAACACCGGTCAACGAGCGTATTATGAGACAAATGATTCGTCACTCCTTGGGTGTGATTTACCTGGTCTCTGTGTATGCTCCGACTAAGGTGAGTGATCTTACCATGAAGGACGTATTCCATGCCAAACTCGAGTCTGTGGTTGATCAGCGCCCCAGGCGATATACTCTTCTCATATTGGGGGATTTCAATGCATCGACTGGAACTGATAGGGATGGTTCTGAAATGTGTTCGTGCCCACGGGTCTGGAACTGTGAACAAGAATAGCACTAAGTTCCTTGACTTTGCAAGAAGTTATGGACTCATGGTGGTTGGTTCATGGTTTCAGCACCCAGAGGCTCATCGCTAGACTTGGTTTTCCAATGCCGTTTGTTTGGTAAAGGAGATTGACCATGTGCTTGTTGATGGTCGCTGGAGGATGATATGGAACTGCAGGGTCGACCGGGGTGCTGAGTTCCTGAATACTAGTCACAGGTTTGTTGTAGGAACTCTGAAGTTGCAGCTTAAATTCGGGAGAATGGTACCATCCCAGCCTAGGCTGGATGTCGGCAAGCTCAAGGGTGAGAGGCTAGCTGAGGTGTTTGTAAACAGGATGAGTGGGGACTTGGGTGGTCTGCGGGTGCTTTTGGGGAATCCTGAAGAGTTGTGGAGTGCCTTCAAGACCACCATCCTTGATGTTGCCAGTGGATGTCTTTGAACTCAACAAAGGGTGAATAAGAATTTTGTCTCTCAAGGGACACTGCATACAAAATACCAAAGTCACAAGACGAGGCTTAATGTCAGAGTTGAGCTGTTCACGGAGTTGAGGCATAAAACTGTACGTGCGTTGAGAGTGGACAAGGAGACCTATGTGCGAGGAATCTGTGAGGGGGTAGAGCAGCATCTCTGGTCAAATGATTTTCGTCCTACTTATAGGAGAATTTGCGTATGGCGTTCATCCAAGCCCATCCCTCGGTGTACTGCAGTGAGAGCGGAGGGTGTTGGGCTCTTGACAGAGCAGTCCGAAGCGAAGGCCCGCTGTGCCAGTTACTTTGAGTGGCTGAACCAGTCTGATCCATCAGCTGTTAGGGTGGATTGCATGGATTCTACTGTGATGATTGCTGTCCATCAAATCAACTGTGATCCACCTTCATTTGTGGAAACACAGGCTGCAGTGATCTGGGTGAAATGCTGTACTCATGTCATTGCATGCAGTTCTGTGCTCTGCCTGGAACACAGGCATAATCCCAACAGACTAGAAGAGGGGCCTTGTTGTCCCACTCTGGAAAGGGAAGGGTGATCGCCAGGAATACAACAACTACTGAGGGGTGACGCTGCTCTCAGTGCGGGGCATGGTCTTTGCTTGGATTATTCTTCATATGGTTCGCCACCATCTCCTTGAGAACCACCGCCCAGAGCAGTCATGCTTTACACCAAAGAGGTCAACGATTGACCGTATCCTTGCTCTTTGGGTCAGCATCAGTAAAATGAGCCACATGTCCATACAGCTGCAGCTGATGCTCACAGATTATGCAGGTAACAAATCTCATTTGAGTCTCTCTCAGCAACCAATCGTTGGACATGAAGTCCGACAAGCGATAGCCAAGGATTCACTGAAGAGACCTGGTACCAAAGGAATTAAGTGTCCATCTTAGATCCCTGGTCAAAGTCCAAGTCTCACATGCGTAGAGCAAGACTGGAAGCACCAAGGACCTGAATAATCAGACTTTCATCCTCCTGCACAGGTACCAACAGAGCCACACCCCATGATCCGGTGAATACATGACTTCCCTTGTATACTTGCGAATGCATACGAGAGTTTCGGCAAGGGCTACTTGCAGCCTATGTTGATCTCTGCAAAGCATTCGATTCAGTGAATGAGAATTCCCTCTGGAGGATTCTTGGTCTTCATGGGGTGCCACCAAAACTGATCAATCTGATGTCTTAACTATACCCTGGTACTGAGAGTGCTGTGAGATGTCGTGATACCATCCCTGATTTATTTCCACTTGTTACTGGAGTCCATCAGGGGTATGTTCTAGCCCCCATACTCTTCAGCACTTGTATAGACTTGATTCTGAAGAGGATGTTGGAGAGATCAAACTGCGGTGCATTGTTTGGAAATGACAAGTTCTCTGACTTAGATTTCGCAGATGGTGCAGTCATCTTTGCGGAGACTCGAGATATCCTTTTGGGGGCCCTTGAGGTGATGAATGAGGAGTCGGAGCCACTGGGATTATGGGTTTCCTGGGTCACAACGAAGATCCAGACTTTCAGTGACATCTTGGATGCTGATATCTTGTCTGTACCTGTTTTTGGCGAGGATGCTGAGGTCACGGAGAGATTCACTTTCTGTGGCAGTGATATTCATGTCTCTGCTGGCTGTGAGCCAGAGGTCAACAGATGTCTGGGTCAGGCCTGGGAAGTCATGTATTCACTGGATCATGGGATGTGGTGCTGTTGGTACCTGTGCAGGAAGAGGAAAATCTGATTATTCAGGTCCTTGGTGCTTCCAGTCTTGCTCTTCGCATGTGAGACTTGGACTTTGACCAGGGATCTGAGATGGACACTTAATTCCTTTGGTACCAGGTCTCTTCGGTGAATCCTTGGCTATCGCTTGTCAGACTTCATGTCCAATGAGCGGTTGCTGAGAGAGACCCAAATGAGATTTGTTACCTGCATAATCTGTGAGCATCAGCTGCAGCTGTATGGAAATGTGGCTCCTTTTCCTGATGCTGATTATGCTCACCAGATTCTCTCAGCAAGGGAGCCTCATGATTGGAGGCCAATGGGCTGACCACGTGCCTCGTGGTTACAGCAGCATCTCAGCATCTCAAGGAGATGGAGATGGGCCAGTTGATCTGCATCTCAAGGAGATGGGGGATGAGTCAGTCATCAGCCTGGGGGATGGCCAGATGGAGACCCCTGGAGTACCGGCAAAAAGTGGATGCAGCGACGTGCTGTTCCGGCACATGCACCCATACCTGACCTGATCTGAACTAAGATGGACTGGTTTGAAGCAGTTTAATCTGAGGATGAGAAAGTGTTCTTTTCGAGTCATGAAATCATTGAAATAAATGGGTGTGGTCATGATTTACAATAAGAAGATGGCAGCATCAATACCACAATAAAATCCTATTCGGTTAATTTAAGTGAGGTTGAAAGGACATACAGTGAACACCACCATCATTCAGATATCTGCTCCAAATTCTGTAGCAGATGAAGAAAATGTGGAGGAGGTTTACGGAAAGGTGCAGGAACTGGCACACCAGGTGCCCAAAGGAAATGTTTTAATTATTATGCAGTAGAAGACTGGAATGCAAAAAATGGAACTGCAAGAGCATCACGATTGCAGGAAACAACAGACATCGTATCCGAAATGAGTCAGGGGAGAGAATGCACACATTCCGTATGGAGAATGATCTCATAATTTCAAACTAGAGAGTTCATGGACCACCTTATCCTTTGCAGTCTTGAGGAAAAGGTCATGGGAAGGGTCTTTAAAACTCTTACTTTGGTTGTTATCTTCATATCTGGGTTTCAGGAGGTGGGACGGAGTTATCCCAGAACTCAAAATCTCCACCTCCTATTTTTTGGTGAAAGGATCGTGATTCATGAACCAAATTTAAGTTTTGTTCTCATGGCCTCGTTCCAAGGGCTCTTTTTAAAATCTTCACTGAACCTCTGACAACCCCAACTTGTATCTCGTTTGTGGTGATGTTCCCAGGAATGATTTTTTAATTGCTCAATAAGGGATTTCTTCAACATTGCTGTCGCTCCAACTATCACTGGTTGGATATCACAATTTCAGCTTTCTTCAATTTCCACATCCTCTTGACTCCATTTTTCATATCCTGGTATTTGGTCATTTTCCTTATTTCTGTGGCATTTAGTCTGAAGTCATTTGCAACCAAGACCTCGATCAACAATGCCGACTTTTCCTTTTGCGTTTGAGCACCATGTCCGGACGCAATGCTTTGTTTGCAATGTTCACACTTGACGGAATCATCTTGTCACACGTGACCATTACTTGTTCATTTTTGAGGATCGGTTCTTGTTTGTGTTTCCATGATTGTTCTGGGACTGGGATGTTGAAATGTTTTCAGATGTTCCAGTGGATTACTGTGTAGATGCTGTCACGTCTTTCTGTGTACAGCTTTTCTGACATGAGTTTTTTACATCCCAAAAGGAGGTGTCTGGTCCCTTTTGTTTCTTCCTGACAAAACCTGCATTTGATCGATCAACTCAATCCCACCATTTTCTTCAAAGCATTCGTGTAATGTCCTTGGTCTTGGGCATTGATGATGACTCATTCTCCATCCTAATTAATTTGACCTCTTCTTCACCATTCCAGTGAACCTTCCTTGTCAATCCCTGTCCTGTCAAGCTCTTTTTAAAATCTTCCTGCTATTTTGTCATTCTCCCATTTGTCAGAGTATATCTGCTGATATTTATTTTTGTAGTTTTCCTTCTTTGTTTTTTTCTTTGCAATCATTGGGATTGTGTATGTTTCTTTTTCCTTTTCCTGTGTATTGTCCATAATTTGCACCCGTCTTTGGAAGTTTGTTGCTAAATGGATTTGAGGATCCCTTTTCTGGTCTGTTGTTTTCTTGCTCATGTACAAATCGCATCCGGTAGTCTGTTGAACTTTTCACATGTTCCGCTAGTCTGACACATGATGTTCCGTGTACTTGGTTAAGCTCCATCAAACCACCTCCTCCCTCTTGCCTCGGTAAGTACAACCTCGGTATGCATTGGTTTTTGTAGAACATCTTGTGAATAGTTAGAAGTTGTCTTGTTTTGGTGTCTAGATTGTTGATCTCCAATTGTGGCCAGTTTATAATTGCACAGCGAAATTGAAATACTGGCACTGCAAGTTGGTTTATAGCTTTGGTTTTGTTTTTTTTGGAGAGAGGGATGACTTCAGAATTAGTCTAATTCTGCGTAGGTTCTCTTTACTGATTATTTAAAGCATTGTTTTGTGTTGTACCTGACGGCCTTTTTCTATTCCTTATTATTTGTGGGATGCTTCGTTTTCTTGTTCCTGTTTTCTAGTTCCTTCATTTTATAGTTCCTGTGCTTTCATTGATTGAGATATGTGTTATTTTTGTCTTTCCTTGTCCAAATATGCATTGGACACATTTGTCAAGACCAAACTCCATTCGGATGTCCTCCGAGTACTGCTTTACTAGTTTCAGTTGATCTGCCAATTTCTTATCATTTGGGGCAAAGAGTTTTCGATCATCCACGTACAGTAGATGTGTCACCTTTCTTGTTTCTTTCGTCCTTTTTCTGTTGCCTATCAGATTGTATCTGTGTCCTTGTTCATTGCTGAGGTTACTAAGTGGGTCCAGAGCCAGGCAAAACAGTCGGGAGGAAAGACTGTCACCTTGTAAGATACCACGTCTTATCTATAATGCTGGGATTTCAATCTTTCCTTCCATGTAAGGTCGTATCAGATTTGTGTTCTAGAGCATCATTGCTTTCTCTATGCCAGGTGTTGGCTTCATGGTCAGGGTGGTGGGCTTGGGATCCTTGGATCTTGAGTTCAAATCCCACTTGGCTGTTGAATTAATACCAGGTGGGGTTGACTCTGCCTGTCATCCTTCTGAGGTTGGCAAAATGAGTGCCAGCTTGCTGGTATTCTGTCTTGGATTGGTGACCTATCCAGGATTGTGCCCAATAGCCAAGGAGACTGCTTAGGTAACACCAATGCTTTGCACAGAGTATGGTCCCAATGGATGATGAATTGCATTCTCAATCAGTGTGACTCTCTGGGAGTCAATTTTGTATACTTGCATACATTTTATAATCCATAAATGTGGGACACTGTCAAAGGCTATGGATAAGTTGGTTTGTTGGAGCTTGCAGTTTTCGAAGATGGTTATATTTCTCAAAAAAGCCCTTGCTCATTGTGTTTCCAAGAACGATCTATATTTCCTACAAGCTTCCGTTTTGTCTGAATTTCGATATTAACCAACGGTGAAAGAGGGAGCAGCAAATTTGAATGGTCAAGATGGTGTAAAATGGAGTAATATTGTATCCAAGTTATGTTTAATGGAAGGCTTTTGAAAGATACAAGAAGATAATTTGTGTTTTACAGTGTTCAAGTTTATAATTCAATTGAAATAAAATATACGTTTAACGTTGTAGGAAAAAAAACTTTTTTTTGAAAGTTTACTGCGGTTGATGTTCCATCTTTTTCACCACCTTATTTAACATGTCACATAAGTTATTTGAGCCTGTTGTTTGTGTCCTTTATGATCTCCCAGAAGCAGTAAGTTTCCTGTTTGGAATAATATTCAATTTTCTTTCATTGCCAGACAGGGAGACAGACAAAATTATCTCACTCATCTCTGCGCATGCGTGCTCGGACAAGATTCCGTACTAGTCCGGCAGATATGTGAAATATTCTGGTAGTTTTGTGCCTTTGATGATACAAGCATGAAATTTGGTACACAGTTATAGCATACCCTTAGGAAACATTTTGCATATAGGGACATTCCAGATTACCCCTAGGGTCAAAATGGTGGCCATTTTACAAAATGGCTGCCACGAATAACAAATTCTGCCTACAAGGTCAGCAAAGTCATATGTGCTTGGTGTAAAACACAATGTAGTGAGTATAATATGATTATTATCAACTAGTATGCACATGCTTCATTATCTACTTCATATTTGACTAAAAATGCATCTACGGTGGTCTATGAGGGACACAGATAACAGTTTACCATCGCAATAATTCATGGCTGGAACAAGAGCTCTGCAATATGATCATGCATGTGAATGTTACCTGAATATTGTTTCTGGAAATATAAATAGATCAAAAATCAAATTTGGTAAAAGGAACTTAGACTCCATGAATATTTCCATTATTAATTACATACTGGTAGCTGGCAATGTCGCGATTAAATGCATAAATTTGCGAAATCGATATTGATGTACTCACTGTATTAATTTTCATGATTGCATAATATAAATGTTCAAACTACAATGGTGTGTTCATATTGATTTGGGTTTAACATGGTCCTGTCCAGCGCAAAGAAATAATGTATGGTGGCCTATTGGGGACATCGAGTGACAATCACCCAAGATCGCCATTGTGTATATTTGCATCTCCTCTGGGCTGGGGTTAGTAGTTGAAAACATTTTAACTCTGCTATCAGAGACCAAGAAGGCTGTTCACAAACACCACGAGCAGACCAAGCACACACTGGTAGCCTTTGCTAGAGATGTGTGTTCACTCACTCAAGTCATGGGGGAGAGAGGCAACCCATTTTGTGATGACAGCAAGGATCTCCTGGTGCTAGACAGCAGAGACCTGGCAGACCCAGCAGTTATCAATACTGTACGCCAGATCGAGAAGCTGAGACAAGAACCGCATGACTCCTCTGTCCATGAGAGACTTATCAACCAGACAAAGCCCATCACCGACCCAATCAAGAGAAACAACCTCCCTCTCTTCAGCCGACCTCCAGTCAGAGAGAAGTCAAGAGCACAGCTCCAGGTTTCATCTCTGAAGAACGACTGCTCCCTGTTCTCCAGGTTGTTCATTGCGTCCCAGATACGTGATGGAGATCTTGATGAGTTCTTCACACATGAGAACCAAGCATGTCCCCCTGCACTGTCACACATGGGCAAGATGAGACTTGGAACAAAGCCTGATCTGGTTGGCTGCTTAGAAGATCTGGTCCCTCAACAGGAGAATGCTGCTGCTGCTGCTAGTCCAGCAGTTGAAGTCATCATCCTTGATGGTGCAGCGATCATCAGTATGCTGCCACCTGGCACAGCAAAGACCTTAAACGAGTATGCATCAGAAGTATTCTTGCCATACATCACATCTCAGCTGCAGCATACGAGCAGGATGGATATTGTCTGGGATGAATACCTCACAGACAGTTTGAAGGCAGACACGAGGAAGAAGCGAGGCAAAGGCATCAGGAGACGAGTCAAGCCATCTAGTTCCATTCCTGGACACTGGCAGACCTTTCTTCGCACAGATGAGAACAAGATGGAGTTGTTTGACTTCCTAGCCACCAGAGTAGCAACAACAGACACAGACAAACAAGTGATCAGCACCCACCACAAAGATGTGGTTTGTACGCAGGCCCGAGACGTTGCTGGTCTTGCCCCTTGTAGCCATGAAGAGGCTGACACAAGAATGCTACTCCATGCTGAAGACGCTGTGAGGCAGGGATACAGCAAAGTGTAGATCCGTACAGTAGACACTGATGTCGTGGTCCTTGCGGTGACAGCAGCTGGATGTCTGGACATTGATGAGCTCTGGGTTGCTTTTGGCACAGGAAAGAACTTCAGGTTCTTGGCAGCTCACGAGATGTTTTGTGGCACTGGGACCTAACAAGTGTCGAGGTTTGCCATTCTTCCATGCCCTCACTGGATGTGACACCATTTCAAGCTTCGGAGGCAGGGGGAAGAAAAAAGCATGGGAAACCTGGAAAGCCTGTGATGGAGTTGTTTGACTTCCTAGCCACCAGAGTAGCAACAACAGACACAGACAAACAAGTGATCAGCACCCACCACAAAGATGTGCATCTATGGTTGCTTGTTTCTTTCGTGTAGTTGGCAAAAGGATGCCAAGCTGTTTCATATCCCTGTCCTGTCAAGCTCTTTTATGGACCAAACTGCCAGACAGAGCCAAACTCCCAAAATCCAGAATCACTGCTCACCTCATTCCTCTTTCGTCCCACATGTGGTACCATTTTCCAAATTCTCGTCAAACTCTTTCTTTCAGTGAATGAGCACTGATGTCACTGCAGCATTCTGTGCCTTGGCTGCCACGCCAACTCCTTCAGCCGTAGATGACCACATGGATGCACTGGAGCGTTTTGTTGTTGTGCTCTATGATTGCACCAGTAGCCAGGAACATGTCAATGAGTGTCGCAAGCATCTGTTCACCCAGAATGGCAGATCAATAGATGCTCTCCCACCAACTCGTGAAGCCCTGAAACAGCACATCAAGAGAGCTACCTACCAAGCCGGCTACTGTTGGGGCCAGATGATGGTGTCCACACCAGAGCTCCCATCGCCCAGTGACTGGGGATGGGTTCACACCGATAATGGCTGGGACATATACTGGACAACCCTCCCAGAGGAAACTGAGGAATGTCGGCAACTACTAAGGTGTGGCTGCAAAAAGGGATGCAGAGGACAGTGCAAGTGTGTCAAAGCTGCACTCCAGTGCACAGCTCTATGTCACTGTGGTGGGGAGTGTACAAGAGAGTAGAACTGGGACAAGAGAGATCACAGATGATAATTATGTAACATGTACACATGTATCCATGCATCATAGTTGACTCTGTTACCTGGATCTAGAGGTTCCACTGTATAATTTTGACTCTGTAAGTTGATGTTAGGATCAAACAGAAGCACTTCCTCTGAGTTCAAGAGTGTTAAATGAACAACAGTCATTCCATGGTGCTTGATAACAGTTTTTTGAAGAGTTTGTTGTAGAAAACCATCCAAAAGTGCAAAAATGCACCAAAAAATGACCAATTAAATGGTTTATTCACGCTTTGTCACCTTTATTTGCTATTTCTTATTTGCTAGAATCTATATTTAGTTAAATAAAACCACTGGTATGCTTATTAAATATAGTTGTATCCACATGTATCCTCCTTGTACAACACAAAATCGGCTATTTTGTAAAATGGCCGCCATTTTACAAAATAGGCTATTTTGTAAAATGGCCGCCATTTTGGCTCTGGGAAGAATCTGGAATGTCCCTATATCCAAAAATCTTTGTAAGATACTGCCCTAGCAGTGTGCCAAATTTCATGCTTGTATCCCTAAAGGCACATTTTTTTCACATATCTGCCGGACTATACAATTTGCCAAATTCAGAGCCAAAGTGCTGCTAAACCACAGGATTGTGTTCTGATTCATGCTGCGATTCATGTTCTTCAGTGTTCAACATGTAAAATTAAATTTAAATTAAGTCGTTCGTTGATCATGGACTGACAGTCCCCAGAAGGGAGGATTTTCCCATTGGGAGAAATCCAGGTGGGGAAGTTCACAGATTGAGTCAGTCCACTGCAATAATTTTCTGAAGTCCCATGGCTGGTGAGAGAGGTACCAACACCCAGCCAAGTTGAATCGTGAAAATTGAAATTGCCACATATGAGGAAGTGAGAGTTGGAATGAGTGGTTAAAAGTTTTTCTATGTTGTCTGATGGACAAATTTTTCACCACTCATCACAACTCTCTCTTCCATATATGTGGCTGTCTGATCCTTCTTGAGCAAACCACATTTCTAAGTTGGCCTTCAAAGCCGATCGCCCGATGGGTATCCTCCGTCACTTATTGCACTTCCTTGGCACACCTGAACTCCACAATCCCTTCATCCACAGCTTCATGGAGTTCTTTTCTCTGGGCTTGATTCTGCTCACACCTTGCTCAGTTTGATGCCTTGGAAAGTAAGGTCTCCAAGATCTTTGGCATCTCTCGGCGATAAAGCTGAGTCTGTGACGTATCTGCCATTTGGAAATGGGCCTGCCATTTTCACATCGCAGACATGTTGGTGGAATCCTTGTATTCAGTAGCTCCCTTTCAGGTCTTGCACCTTTCTGGTCATTCCCATGTTCTGCACCGCCTCCCCCTCCCCCACACCTCTAACCTTCCCATGGTTCTGCAGGGCACATACGGTCTGCAAGCAACCCCCTTCTGGTGAAACTCCCAAAATCCAGAATCACTGCTCACCTCATTCCTCTTTTGTCCCACATGTGGTACCATTTTACAAATTCTCGTCAAACTCTTTCTTTCCTCCAGATCTTCAAGGCAGTAGTTCACCACCATCTCAGATCACCCCCCCCCATTCAAAACCATGATCTTTTCTACCCCCACTAACCCTCCCTCAGCCCATTTCCTTCCAAGTTTCTTCCTTCCAAGTCTTTCTCCTGTTTTTTTTCTATTCTCTTATGTCCTGATCAATTTTATGTTCTCGCTCCTTCACGAGCCTTGACATTGTATTAAAAAGCCTTCATTAGGTGAGAAAAGCCTGTTGAGTGATCAGGTTTCAGAAGAGGAAGAGGTAATGTACACGAGATCAAATGGAAAATCTGAGATGGATCATGGAAAAAGCAAGGGAATATCATAGGAAGGTGTATCTGTTCTATAGATTATAGCAAATCCTTCGATTGTGTTGATCATGAATTGATTTGGATTATGCCGAGAGAAATGTGGATGTCAGAGCACCTGATGTCTGATAAGTTTGTCTGCCAAACAAGAAGCTACAGTAAGAACAGAGTATGGAGAGACAGAATGGTTTGGAATTGGAAAAGGGGTTAGACAGAGGTTCATTCTCTCCCCTTACTTGTGCAATCTGTAAAGTGAGTCGTTCATGAGGAAATCAAACTCGGATGACACAGAGGCTGGAATCATGATTGGAGGAAGATGTATCAACAACCTAAGGTATGCTGATGATACCAGTCTGTTGTCAGGAAGTGAAGAGGACTTGATGAAACTGCTGCAGACAGTGAAGAAGGAAACTAAAAAAGCTTGTCTTCATTTACACCAAAGAATATTGAAATATTTTAATCTTAGAAGATCGACGTGTTCAGAGTGGGAGACCATCATGTGAAAACGGTGGAAAGTTTCATCCTCCTGGGTTCAAAGATTGATGTGAGTGGATAATGTAGAGGAGAAATTAATAGACGGTTAGTGATGGGGAGAACAGCAATGTCAGGATTGACAAAGATCTGGAAAGACAAAGACGTGACAATTCAAACCAAGAGGAGGCTGATGAATGCTCTCATATTTCCAGTTGTAATGAATAGATGTGAGTCATGGACACTGAAAAATAAAGAAAGGAAGAAGATTGACAGTTTTGAAATGTGGTGTTGGAGAAGAATGAGAAAATTCCATTGTCATTTGCTCATTGGTAACCTTGAAGCAGGGAGCCTGAAGTGACTTACCATTTGCTTTGCTGAACATCTCACATTTGTGCCTCTCTCTCGCAATGCATTTCTGTCTTTGGCAACCTATCTATTGGTGTGTGTGTGTGTGTGTGTGTGTGTGTGTGTGTGTGTGTGTGTGTGTGTGTGTGTGTGTGTGTGTGTGTGTGTGTGTGTGTGTGTGTGTGTGTGTTTGCAATGCAATTTTTGTTTGATAAGCCTCAACTTCCACTCACCTCCTTATTTATTCCTATTTTAGCAGCAACACCTTGACCTTCCCCTTTTTACTCTTGGATGCTAATTGTGCTCAGAATCTCTGAAGTGATGATACGTATCTCATAACTAGAACAGCACTCAGTAGCGCATACCTCCTTCAGGCTGAACAATTTACGTTTTGTATCCCATTGATAGGCCGGATCTGCATACATACCTAAACCAAAATCGAATCAGCTTGTTCTTGTCACCTCCCCAACTCATCCACCGAGTTCTATCATAATCCGTCCACAACTTTTTGAAATATCATACGAAACATCGTTTTTGGCCACATCTCTCATGGGAAAGAATCACACAAACATTTTTTAATGTTTTCGTACGCGGATCCGGATCTTCACCAAAATCGAATCAATCCGTCTTTGCCACACATCCAATCTGTCCACCAAGTTTCGTCCGAATACGTCCACACTCTTTTTGAGATATCCTGCTCACGGACAGACAAACTGGAGTGAAAACGTAACCTCCGTCCACCTTCGGTGTCAGAGGTAATGGCCCTAGCCTAATATTCCCACGTCTTGATGAACTTTTCCTTTTTCAACAGAATTGGCTTTGAATCAAAGTTAATTGTGCTCGGTTTGCTGATGCTGCAAAGTGTAATAATTGCATATCGTCAGCCCATCATGAACAGCAAAAGTATATCTAGTCACTAATTCCAGACAAAAATGTAGCTCAAAGCACAGGATAAACATACCAAGGGAGCAAGAGAGGAGCATGCTGGGTCAGGTGGGCTAACACATTGAAAATTGAGATGAAAGATTTGAAAATTCGCGTGTACCCTCTTCAATGAAACATTAAATGTTACTACTGAGCAGAGATTTGACAAAATGTAAGAGAGTGAATATTAAGAGAGGTCAACAAATGATCAAGCCAAAGATATTTTCAAAAGACAAATGGCAAATTCCATTGCACCATATCGAGTAAATGTAATGCGTGTGACCTCAGCAGTGTCTGTGTTGGAAAGAGAAACGACACAGTAAATGTCAAGCTGAAAATTTAAATTCGTGGATACTCATTCACTCTTAGAAAAAAAAATAATATGCACACACAAAATTATTAGGCACACTCATTTTCGATTCGGTTGTGGATTTCAGTGATGACAGCCTTTCGAATGACGTTTGTGATTCGCCAAGGGTCAGGTTTATCTGGAATAACCTTGGAAACTTTTATTTTTTTTTACTAATGTTTGCCAGATGACGTTATGAAAAGATTTTGTCACACTGTTCTTTTCAGTGAATGAGCAATTGAATTAGTTTTCATAGTTATTGGAAACTAGAGTGGGAAACGACAGTCCGACTTGTTATATAACTTCACAAAAGGCAAAAGGACCTTTCCAACACAAATCACACCAGAAACCCTGGACTATGCAAAGTTTCAGTTTTACAATGAGACGTCCAAGATGCAAAAGCGTGGACTTTCCCCCCTGCTGAAATGGCAGCGAAATAATATATTTCTTAAGTTGAATGAATTGTAAGGATTGTGGAAGTGAACTATCTCTTAAAGGCCTTGACTTAATTTGACAGAACAGACTCAGTTAAGCATCACAACCTAACAGGTTTTGTGCGGAACGAGACAGCAGGAAATGGGGCACTGTCGCGTGGGATGACTCGTCAAAAATTTGAAGCAATTATCCAGAAATTAAATAATGATCATCAGCATAATCAACATCTGTCACAGCTTCACGGAATCCAGGTCCTGGAGATTGGTCACTCCCTTTTCAACCGTTAGCCTTCTGGACCAACCTTCAGCCAATGGTGATTCCCGTTGGAGCCCAAAGTCCAAACCACTTTGTGCTATAAAATGAATAAATAAATGGCTATACAGAAGGAACAGCATGCCAATTTACTACATCATAAATTATTTGCAGATTATGGATTTATTTTGCTGAGGGTGGAGCTCAAGAAGCAAGTTTGAAGCAACAGGGCTGCAATTAAAAATAACCATAACTTCCCCTCGAAACACCCTCATCCAATGCATTGCTCTCGTAAAAGTTACACATTTGTTAATAGTTGTTGGTATTGACACAATGTTTCTCACCTTGATGCGTCGATGATACCACTGATCTGCTGGATTACTGTCATGCAGAAATTCCTCTCGTGGTACCGATGTGTACGAGAACCAAAATGGCAGTCAATAGTGAAAGAGCCCTCGAGGAATTTCAGTTTTTCATTTTGAAAGAGTGAATTTTTCCCAAAATCATTGAAAACTTGCAGTGTAAGTTTATAATACCCTATTACAGAAAATTGTTTATATTACAGACTCAGCGATAAACTATATGCCTCGTGTTGGCTTAATGGGAAGGGTGGTGGGCTTGGGGTCCTAGGATTCTGAGTTCAAATCCCACTCGGCTGTTGAATGTCGGCTCTGAGTTCAAATCCCACCACCAGGTGGGGTTGACTTTGCCTGTCATCCTTCCGAGGTCGGAAAAATGAGTTCCAGCTTGCTGGTATACTGTGTCGGAGTGGCGACCTGTCCAGGATTGCACCCAATAGCCAAGGAGACTGCTTCGACAGCACCAACGCTCTGCACAGATTGTGGTCCCAATGGATGGATACAAACTGTCATCCTGGTGTTTCACATGCAGGTTGATTCATCAATGTGTGTGTGTGCCATCCCTTGGATGGACGTTAACCAGGTGTCCTGTCTGCCAGCATTAGTTGATGGACATTTATGATCCAATGGTGTGCTACTTTGTGAAGAGCAGGCGAGCTTTTGCTGGCACCATGGCCAAATTACAAATTCCTGTCTTGAACAGCAGAGGCCATTGCATCAGTGGCACAGCAGTACCCTCAATGCAACAGCATATGTCTGTAAGCACGATATTACAAAAAAAATATGGATGGATTCGTATGAAACTTGGTGGACAGGTTAGGTGTGTGACAAGGAAGAAATGATTAGATTTTCGTGAAGATCCAGATCCGTATCCGAGAATTTTAAAGTAATTCTTCACCATTGAAAGATGGGATCAAAAACTGTATTATAGCACGATATCTCCAAAAGTTGTGACGGGATTCAGATGAAACTTGGTGGATGAGTTGGGTAGGTGACAAGAACAAGCAGATTAAATTTTGGTTCAGGTCTGGATCCAGATCCGGTTTATGAGTGGGATACAATACGTAAAATAGTCAGCCTGGCGGAGTGATGCGCTCTACCGAGTGCCTTCTATGTGTTTGTTGATGTAGCAGTAAATGTCTTTGGAATGCATTATCTTCTGCATCCCCGGCTTTTTCACGACCTCATAAAACACCTTCACAATATATAGCTTCCAAATAAAAGGATCAATGAATCATCTTTTTGAGCAAATACTCTGCTACTCGCCTTAAATCTGTATACAAAATAATAACTTCGTCTTCTCCTGCCCTTCACATTATAAGAGGTGAGGTCTGATGGCACCATGCTTCTGCTCTTGTTTTTAATAACAATAAAATAAAATAATGTTTTTGTCAGTTTACATTTCTGCATTCCCCAGGTCTCCCAGACCTAGCATCTGGAATACCACAAAATCTTTGTGGCATGTTAAATCATTTAAGGTCCTCATAACACTCCAAGTATCCCATACCCTGCATCTAGAAAACAACAAAAATATTTGGGGCATGCATTGAAGGTCTTCGTAACAACCAGAGAATCCCACACCCAAAATGTAGAATACGCCAAAATCTTTAGGGCATGCATCTAAGGGCCTCATAACACCCTAGGTCTCCCACACCCAGCATCTAGAACATGACAGAATCGATGGGGCATGCATCTCAGGACCTCATAATACTCGGTGTCTCCCAAACCGAGCATCTACAACACAACAAAATCTTTGGGGCATGCATCTAAGGTGATTATAATAACACAGGTCTCCCAGCCCAATGTAGAAAAGAGAAAAGTCCCACATGGCAATGAGGAAAGCCCCAGATGGCAAAGAGGAAACCCCACGTGGCAAAGACGAAAGTCCCACATGGCAAAGAAGAAAGCCCCAGATGGCAAAGAGGAAAACCCCATGTGGCAATGAGGAATGCTCCAGCTGGCAAAGACAAAAGTCCCATGTGGCAAAGAGGAAAGCTCCAGATGGCAAAGTGGAAAGTCCCAGATGGCAAAGAGAAAAGCCCCAGAGGGCAAAGAGGAAACCTCGTATGGCAAAGACGAAAGTCTCACCTGGCAAAGAGTGAAGCTCCACATGACAAAGAGGAAAGCGCCACACGCCAAAAAGGAAAGCCCCATGTGGCAAAGATGAAAGCCCCATGCGGCAAAGAGGAAAGCACTTCATGGCAAAGAGGAAAGCCCCATGTGGCAAAGAGGAAAGCTCCACATGGCAAAGAGAAAATTCCCACATGGCAAAGAGAAAATTCCCACATGGCAAAGAGAAAATTCCCACATGGCAAAGAGAAAAGCCCCAAGTGGTAAAGAGGAAATTCCCACGTAGCAAAGAGAAAAGCTCCACATGGCAGAGGAAATCCCCTTCTGGCAAAAATAAAAGCCCCACATGGCAGAGACAAAGTCCTCCGTGGCAAAGAGAAAGTCCCACATGGCAAAGAGAAAAGCCCCACATGGCAGAGAGAAAGTCCCCCCATGGCAAAGAGAAAGTCCCACGTGGCAAAGAGAAAAGCACAACATGGCAGAGAGAAAGTCCTCCGTGACAAAGAGAAAGTCCCATGTGGCAAAAAGAAAAGCCCCATATGGCAGAGAGAAAGTCCTCCGTGGCAAAGACAAAAGTCCCACGTGGCAAAGAGGAAAGCCCCAGATGGCAAAGAGGAAAGTCCCAGATGGCAAAGAGAAAAGCCCCAGAGGGCAAAGAGGAAACCTCGTATGGCAAAGACAAAAGTCCCACCTGGCAAAGAGGAAAGCTCCACATGACAAAGAGGAAAGCGCCACATGCCAAAAAGGAAAGCCCCATGTGGCAAAGAGGAAAGCCTCATGTGGCAAAGAGGAAAGTGCCATATGGCAAAGAGGAAAGCTCCACATATCAAAGATGAAAGCTCTTCATGGCAAAGAGGAAATCCCCACTTGGCAAAGAGGAAATCCCCACGTGGCAAAGAGGAAATCCCCACCTGGCAAAGAGGAAATCCCCACATAGCAAAGAGAAAATTCACACATGGCAAAGAGAAAAGCCCCACATGGCAAAGAGGAAATCTCCACGTGGTAAATAAGAAATCCCCACATGACAAAAAGAAAAGCCACACGTGGCAAAGAGAAAATTCCCACATTGCAAAGAGAAAAGCGCCAAGTGGTAAAGAGGAAATCCCCACGTAGCAAAGAGAAAAGCTCCACATGGAAGAGGAAATCCCCTTCTGGCAAAAATAAAAGCCCCACAATGGCAGAGACAAAGTCCTCCGTGGCAAAGAGAAAGTCCCACATGGCAGAGAGAAAGTCCCCCATGGCAAAGAGAAAGTCCCACGTGGCAAAGAGAAAGTCCCACGTGGCAAAGAGAAAAGCCCCATATGGCAGAGAGAAAGTCCTCTGTGGCAAAGAGAAAGTCCCACATGGCAAAGAGAAAAGCCCCACATGGCAAAGAGAAAAGCCCCACATGCCAAAGAGGAAAGCTCCACATGGCAAAGATGAAAGCTCTTCATGGCAAAGAGGAAATCCCCACGTGGCAAAGAGGAATGCTCCATGTGGCAAAGAGGAATGCTACACGTGGCAAAGAGAAAAGCCCCACGTGGCAAAGAGAAAAGCCCCACATGGCAAAGAGAAAAGCCCCACATGCCAAAGAGGAAAGCTCCACATGGCAAAGATGAAAGCTCTTCGTGGCAAAGAGAAAAGCCCCATGTGGTAAAAAGGAAAACTGTGTGTGGCAGAGAGGAAAGCTCCATGTGGCAAAACTTAGTCTGGTGTGTCAAGTAAAGGTTAACCGCTTAAAATGACCTTTTTACTTTTAGTTATGATATTAATTTTGTTTTGTTTTGCAGGAGCGATCAATGATCTTCAGAGAAGTCATTCAAGCATAACCCAAGTATTCTACGGAAAGAATGACGTTCTCTACGGAGCAAAGAGCAAACATTGTGAAGTGGTATTTTGAGACTAAATCAATTGCTTCCCTCCAAAAGGCGTTCTGCACTGAAATGGAGTGCATCCCAGAAACAAGCCAAGCAAGCCAGCCATTTGGAAACTTGTGAGAAAGTTCAAAAGTGAAGGAACGATTCTCAACATT
>NC_140977.1:33908231-33918231 GCF_056783735.1 Eptatretus burgeri | reverse complement strand
AAGTGCTGTATAAACAATATTTTAGCACCAAACAGCAGCCAAATGCAAATCACATGCATTTTGGATTAAACAGTTTAAATTCACAACATGAATCCAGAATTAAGTTTAAAATTTCTCCTGCCGTTGAGTTTGCATGCCACCAACAGATATCATCTTGAACGTCACCAAATTTTTGTGGATTAGAGTTTGTTTGTGTTTTTTCAGATGGTATTGCCTTGTATTCCACATGACAGTAATTATAAAAACTTTTCAAGGATTCCAAGCAAGGTGTCATGTTTGCAACGACATGACATTTGTTCTGATTTTTCGGGCTTCAGAAACTGAAAAACATTAATGTTGCACCACTATGACTCATATCAGTCGATAGCGATATAACTCTGCTGTGCTTCGTGTTTTTGACTAATTGAATAAACTAGCAATGCATCAACTGAGGTTAACGCATCTGTGCAAGATTGGTTGATGTTAGATGTCATTATTTCGGATATAGCCTACAGCTGCTGGTTGCATCATTGCTGGGAGCCACTGATGCAGTGCTCCCTGGTTCCAGTAAGCTTCTACTTATTTTGCCGACCTTGGAAAGATCACAGGTTGAGTCAACCCACCTGGTGTTATTTACCGTCTCGACAGGGACTCAAACTCAAAACCTTAAAATCTCAAGGCAGCCACTTAACCTTTTAGCCAACGCCAGGTTTACGTGAGATGTTGACATCTTCCGTCTTGCCCCCAACATACCCCCGCCACCCTTACCTTTTAGGTGGAAGTTTGTAATGTCATTCTTCTTTCTCTCCACATTCCAGAGATCTCCTGCATGGATCATATTTGAGGAATATTGCCTTGGAATGCAGCCAGCAGCAGACGCTGAACCAGAGAGCATGCTGTCGTGCGTACTTCATGGTGGCATTGGCGTTAAGCCAGCTGCTCTCCGTGCAATTTTGGTGCTACAGACCTCATGGTGTATTTCTCCAAGAGTAAGTTCCTGGCCTTTTCTTCCATATGGATCCAGTGCAGGATTTATAAACAACCTCTCAGTCGGGCCCAATTCCTGGTCTAACAAATACAGCAGGACCGTGAGACTCGGTAAGCATCACGAGGCAAACGATACAAGAGGAACATTCTTTTTCAGCCATAATTTGCCTGCACATGGCGAGTCGGACACACGGAACTCAGATTGAGAGATTTCGACCCAACGGAAGCCCGTTGCACCGGACTCGTTAAAATTGCGATGCGAGATACAAACGAGCTGAAAACCGGAAAATACCGCGATAATAGCGTGCAAAAATCACGGGACTCAGCAAGCGTGTGGCGAATGCAAAGTCATCTCCCTACATCATGGCCTGGCATCCAACAGTAATTGGTGCCATTGCCGAGCGGTCGTTTCGCGCCGTCGCTGTTGTGTGCGTGCACGTGAGCGCAGGGGCGACGCGCTCTTGTGAGAGTTGCATGCAACGAGCACGCGCTAATTATGACACGTCATCCATTTTGCTCAGACAATTACCCAGCCTTATCGCTACTGGCAAGCAAATGACTTGGACGTTTGATACGCAATATCGCCGCCCACGTTTGTCTTCTTTTGCAGGAGTTATTTTGTCGTGCCCTCCGACCGGCGATTTTCCGCTGTGAAATGAGACCAACGTGGGAATGTTTGGGGAGGGTATGATGGAAAATGTCACCAAAGGCTCGTTATTTGCAAAAAAAAAAATTGCTTATTTTGGATTGTGTACCCACAGAGCCAACTGTGAGCAGTGTTGTGCGTTCATAAGGGAAGAATGCCCAGATTTGAAACTTAACGTCGTCACTTTGATTTCACATCGCTATTTGGACCTGGTCGTGGAACAAACTTCACAAAGTGTAGATAGTTGGACGAATCTGGAGTGTCTTTCCCCCGTAGAAAGTCTTTGATTGAGTCGAACACTGGCTCTGCAGATATTACAACACACACTGAGCGTGGAATTGCAACACAATGGATGTACAAGGACACAGGAAGAGGCCATTTCCCCCATCATACCCATGCTCTATGAACACTACATTAATTCAATCCATCAGATTAACTTCTCAATTTATTTAATATTTTTTATTTTGTGTGTGTGTGTGTGTGTGTGTTTGTGTGTGTGTGTGTGTGTGTGTGTGTGTGTGTGTGTGTGTGTGTGTGTGTGTGTGTGTGTGTGTGTGTGTGTGGGGGGGGGGAGGTGAGGGTATGGGGGGTTGTAGGCTGAGGGATGCATAAATTCCAACAGCACGTTCATCTTTTCACAAGACCCTCTCACAGACAGCATAATGGGACGACAGGATGGCCGAGAGGTACACAAACTCACCTCTAATCTGTCTAGCCTGAGTTTGAATCCTGACTCGTCAATAAACTGTCATCCTGGTGTTGCACAGGCATGCCGGGAGGGTGAATTATTAATGTGCGTGCCATCCAATGGACCTTAAAGTTGGCATCTTATCTGCTGACATTAGTTGGTGGACATTAAAGATCCCATGGACGTATAATAATTTATCCCCCTATTTATACAACCTAAACCCTATTTATGCCAATGCTCAATAATTCGCTTTACCGAGAGCTACCTGGCACCGTCCAGTCTGCTTACCCGCTCCCCACCAACCCTGGATATATTACCACCCCCATATCCTTCTTCAGTGTGATATGCTCCAAGACTGTCCCTTGTCTAATATATAAAGCTCTTTCTAACTACCGACTGACTGACTCACTGACTGATATTAATGATCGGTGTCTTCCAGGTGACATAGAAAGCTGAAATGCTGCATGCTGATGGACGTCGAAGCTGGTACACCGGGACAAAAAAATCACAGAATCGTCAAACAACATCCATCAATGAAAATGTAAATAAATGAAGAAAAAAAAACTATTTTTTTTTTTTAAATGCAGGTTCGTGACCCAAGACAATGGGGAAGCACGGTAATTTTGCGTGCCGACGGACATCGAAGCTGATACACCGGGAAAAATCACAGAACCGTGGGATAGCATCCATAAATGAAAATATAAATAAGTGAAAAAATATATGAAAATAAATAAATAAATGAATAATCAAATGCAGGTGAACGACCCAAGACAATGAGGAATCACTGTTCGTATGCTTACACAATGTGAAAGCACACCCCACTGGTCTAATATAAAGTGTGTTCTCACCACTGACTGACTGACTCACTCATTCATTGACTGATATTAATGTTCGCTACCTTCCGGGTGGCATAGAAAGCTGAAATTTTGCGTGCTGATGGAAATCGTAGCCAATGCACCGGGATTAAAATCACAGAACCATCGGAAACCATCCGTAAATTAAAATATAAATAAATGAATATAAATAAATGAAAAAAATAAATGCAGGTGAATGACCTGAGACAATGGGGAAGCATGGTGATTTCACGTGCTGACGTACATCGAAACCGATACACCGGGAAAAATCACAGAACCATTGGAAACCATCCATAAATGAAAATAAAAATAAAATAAAATAAATAAACCAATGTCACCCGCAGGGTGACCCGTATCTTGCCAAAAGATGACCACGTGTGACTTCTTTAAGGTCACACTGAGGTGAACAGAGCTGCTATCCACCAGGAGCGACTCCTTGAGGAATATCTGCCTACGAGAGATTCCGATGAGAATCGTTCTACAGAGTAACCATGAAAAATATACGTTTGCCTCATAACATCACCAAATGACGTCATAATGTCTCAAGCTTGACATATCTAGAAAGCACTCATCGAGGTGTTCAATTTGAGGTACTACACGATATGGTTCCTAAAACTTGAAAATTTGACCTTGGAGTCAAATATGTTTGACCTGAGGCGCTAACCATGAAGGTCAAGGCCAATCGCCACCAAAAATTAATCAGCTGAGCACCAGACCATGAACTATATTCCCATGAAGTTTGAAGACGATCCGATTAAAATTACTCAAAAAATAAGGGTTTCGTCGACTCCCCTGATTTGCGACAAAATGACCTTGCCCTTTGACCTTGACCTTCAAAATGTTATGCACTGAAAGGGACCTCTATAGGCCTCTGATATGCGGTTACAAAAATTTCCAATAATAACTGTGCTCTGCAGAATTTTTTATACGTGATTACAGACAAACAAACAAAAAATAAAAATAAAAACATACAAGCTGACTCACATATCTTGCAAAAACTTCATTTTGGCAAGATAATAAATGCAGGTGAGCGACCCGAGTCAACAGGGAAACATGGCTTGTTATTGCTTACAATTTGTAAGCATATCCCACATATATATATATATATATATATATATATATATATATATATATATATATATATATATATATATATATATATATATATATTATCCCTGTGTCGTAAGAGGCGACCAAGGTTGCGTCAGGAAGGGCATCCGACGTAAAAACTAAGCCAAATCACTATGCGGATCATACGAATGATCCGGTGTGGCGACCCCTAATGGGAGCAGCCGAAAGAAGAAAAAGAAGATATATATATATATATATATATATATATATATATATATATATATATATATATATATATATATATATATATATATATATATATATATATATCCCTTTTTTCATGATTCTTGCCAATCCCCAGCATTTATTTATGTTATACTACATCTGCCAGTCTTTTGCCCAATCTATTGAAGTATCTGGAGCTTCCTGAATGTGATCACCACCTTCTCTATTATCTACCTTCTCTCCAAGCTTTGTGTCATCTGCAAATTTGGAAAGCCTACTCTTCGCCCAACTATCCAAATGGTTAATTTAAGTTATGAATAATAATGATCTGAGAATTGATCCCTAAGGTGGCCCACTATTTACACCCTCCCAGCAAGACATCCTCCCACTCACCACCACTCTTTGCTTTCCATCACTATCAATAAGCCAATTTGAAATCCAGTTAGTAACTGATTATTTCTTGAGAATGTCTCCGCGAGCGTTATTTCACATTAAGTTATCCTGCCGTCATCCCCAAAAACAGGCCAACAAAGAAATAACTACCAGAAGGGCACGAATTGTCACCAGGTCACAATATTTCAACTGGAATTCGTCATTAAAAAAAAAAATCCTCCATTGAATTTCGGATTGTTACAACAGACTTCCCTGCTTTGAAGTCTGTGAAAATATTCGTGTACTTTAACGTCGTTAAGGCCCGGTCACACCTTGACGTTTTAGCCAGCGATGGCAACGTATTAAAATGTATGTAAAACGCTGGCTTACGTTGAACTTTTGATGTTTTTTTTTTTTAAGATTCGGACGTATTCATAACGAGTTGGTCGTATGCATAACATATTAGTAATGGACACGGAACGTTTCGTTGTGTTATAGATAACTTATACCAATGAATGCTGAACCTGTTGTCGGCCTACACAACCGATGCCCAACGATAGTCTAACTTAGGCATAGCGCGTTGCACGCATCGCCGACGATGTCGTGACGTAGCCTATTAAAAGGCTGACGCACAACGATTCGAATCATAACTGCCGTAGAAATGGAAGTGTCAACATCGCGGTCACACCTTGGCGATCTTGCCAGCGTATACTGACCTAAGAAAAATGTGTCTAAAACGTTGGGGGCACGTCAAATACGGTATGAGTAAGTTTGGTATACGTGAGTACAACGCTAAAGTACGCTATCATACGTCGTAGTAAGTAGAGTACGTCAAGAAATTTTAAACATGTTCAAAATTTTACGACGTACTCGGCGTATGACACACGTTCCGCATGCGATGGGGATAAGTTTTACACACGATATGCAGACGCTTACACACGTCCACAAAGGCTACTTATAAGCTACTCATAAGTCGAAACACGTCGCGGTAATGTCTTTTTTACGCGAAACTTATTTATAACTTATGTTTGATGTGCTTTGAACCAATTCTTTACGTAGTCCCAACACACATCGACGTATGTAGACGTATTCCAATGACGTCTTCCGGTCGACAAAAAAAAATAAATGAACGTGTTTCTAGCTTACAACTGCCATATAAAGACGTGTTCCCAGCGGTTTTGGGAATTGGTATATAAAAATGCTGCTCATAAAAGGGGAACCCAACAGTGTTTTCGAGTCCTTTTTGAGTCGATGTCCATGTCAGCAGTAACATTATCAGTATCAGTATCAGTATCAGTATTAGTATTAGTATTAGTAGTAGTTTGTTCATGTTGGCAGTAGTAGGTGAGTGTGAGGGGGAGGGTGTGGGTTATGATGGATCCTCCTTGCGTCCGCGTGTCCATGGGTAGGTTCATAGGCTGCCACTCAACGACTTAAATGGCTGCATCCCCACTATTGAAAGTAGACGCTTGCGCTCAACAATTGGATTTTTTTACACTCAACGACTTTTAAACAGTACCACTCAACTATTTTCATTGTTTACAATGAACGATTTAAATTGCTGTCACTCGCCTTTGTTTTTTGACGCTGAGGTTTTGAAATTTGAAGCGTTTCTTCTGAACGTGGTAAAACGCTCAAACTCGACTATTTTAAATAGACGCTGCCGATGGACAATTGGAATCATAGCCAAGCTAGACATCGAAGTGTGAACATCCTCGTCATGCCGAAGAAAAGTTTGAAGAATGCTGCAAATAAGTGTCCTGGCCGTGGCCGTGGACGCTGATGCAAGGACGATCCATTATACCGACGTCTTTCAGCCTATGAGTAACTTAAAAGTAACGTCTGTCGATGTGTGGCAACGATCGCGTAACGTGCCAACAACACGTTAATCATAGGTTAGAAATAAGTTTCGGGTACGCTAAACATTACCTCGGCATGTCTCAACTTATGATTAACTTACAAGTAGCATGTGTTGATGTCTGTCAACGATCGCAGACCGTGCATACAACTTGTGGCCAGCGTAGCGGAACGTGTGAGTCATACGCCGGCATACGTCGTGAAATTTCAAGCATGAAAAAATTTGAGGACAACCCAAAAGTACAACGTTTAAAGCCAGCGTACTACGACGTATGGCAGTGTTTTTCAGCGTGCTCTCAATGTTATCAAAACTTACCCCTAACGTATTCAACGTGTGCCAGCGTTTTAGAAAAAAAAATTCAAAAATCGGCATACGTTGGCAAAAACGTCAAGGTGTGACCGGGCCTTTAGCAAAAGCCTGGTGCTGGTTAAATGGTTAAGGTGGCTGGCTTAAGATCTTAGGGTCTTGAGTTTGAGCCAACGTCGTACCGTTAATAACACCATGTGGGTTGACAGCCTGTCATCCTTCTGAGGTTGGCAAAATGAATACCATCCTACTGGTAACAAGGGGGCACTGCATCCGCGACACAGCTGCATTTACAGAAAATGATGCATCCATGAGCCAAAGGCTGCGTACGACACAACAACAACTTGCATTCGATGACAACCAGCATTATTCATTCACACCAGAAGTTTGTTTCATCGTTAAAATGAAACTGACATTTTGAGATTAGAAAGATGATGAAATGTTCAAGACATGTGGTCCTGGGAGCGATTTCTCAGCGGGTGATGTGAACACGGGGAGAAGCGACACGTCTGCTTACTGCAGATTCGATGGAATTTTATGATGTCACATTTGCTGCTAAACGGTGCATTTTTTTTCATATAAAGATGTGACGTCACTAATTTCATAATGATCAGATATGGTCATTCTCAACTTTTTAATTTTATTTGACATTTGCCCCATTTTAAGGCAACCATGATGAATCTCCGAAGCTTTAAAAGGTCACACTTTCATTCTTTATATGACAATGAATGACATTTTTGCCTGGGCTGCATGTTGAGATGACATTACAATTCAATCTGAGAGCTCTCATAGCTTTCGGCATTCTTGCAAGCACGTTACTGAATGTTATGTTTATTATTGCAAAGGTTTGGCTTGGTAGCTCTCATCTTGTTCTGGCACAACTATGCCACTGATACTGTGCCCCTCCAGCAGCACACGTACTCATTTCACTAACCTCAGAAGGATGACAGGCTGAGTCAACCACATCTGGTGTTAATTCAGCAGCCAACGGGACTCGAACTCAGGACACAAAGATCCAAACCCAACCACCATCACCGCAAAGCCAAAACCAGGCTCATGTTGATGAATGAACACATATGTAGCAGAAGTGAAATTCTGTACAGAATGGCGAGTTTCCCCGGGAGCCTTTGCCATTGTTGATATAAACTAAATGGTAAAAAGATTTCATTGTGGAGATAATGAAGGCATTTTTACACCTCAGCTTTGAAAATTAATGACAACCAGGTGAACCACCGTTTTACACTTTGCCAACACACGCTCAGTCTCAAAATAATGTAAAAGTGAAAAATTATTCAGGTTTGGGTGAGCTGTCACAAAATCAGCACCAAACGAAAATGCACGAAGTAAATTTACATATGGATACCCAGACACAGGATGAGGCCACTTGGCCCATAATATCAGGACGATATCTGCAGCTCGCACACTCAATCTAAACAAGGGAAACCAGTAGGTGAAGGGAAGCTCCGACAGTAGATACATGATGGGGAAAGAGGAATGGTGGGATATGGCAAGGAATAAACATCAAAAAGGAGATACCACCTTTCACAACACAACAAATAAAATGTAAGTACATATGTAATGAGAAGGGCACACGGTAGAGTGTATATCTCCACCACGCATCACCTGATAGAGGAGAATACATCGGGCCCAATACATTGTTGAGATATCGTACTATACATCGTATTTAGCCCTATCTCTCATTGGTGAAGAATCACTTTAAAAATTCTCAGATCCAGATCTTCACCACACACCCAACGTGCTGACCAAATTTCATCCGAATCCATGCACAACGTTTTGAGATATCCTGCAAACAAACAAGCGCACAGTGGTGAAAACATGACCTCCTTCCACCTTAACTTCGATGGTGAAGGTAACTGTTCACACCGTACGAGTTTCCTGGGTCAAAACTAAGATCCAGGCTTTCAATGAAATCTTGGATGCTGCTGTCCTGTCTGTGTCTGTTTGTGGTGAGGATGTTGAGGTCATGGAGAGATTCACTTACCTTGGCAGTGATATTCATGTCTCTGCTGGCTGTGAGTCAGAGATCAATAGATGTCTGGTTCGGGCCTGGGGAGTCATGGATTCACTGGATCATAGGGTGTGGCACTGCCGGTACCTGTGCGGGAGGACGAAAGTCCGAGTCTTCAGGTCCTTGGTGCTTCCAGTCTTGCTCTATGGATGTGAGACTTGGACTCTGACCAAGGATCTGAGACAGAGACTTTATTCCTTTGGTACCAGGTCTCTTCGGAGAATCATTGGCTATCGCTGGTCGGATTTTGTGTCCAACGATCGGTTGCTGAGAGAGACTCAAATGAGATTTGTTACCTGCATAGTCTGTGAGCATCAGCTGCGGCTGTATGGACATGTGGCTCATTTTCCTTATGCTGATCCTGCTCACCAGATTCTCTCAGTGAGGGAGTCTCGTGAGTGGAGGAGACCAATGTGCTGACCACGTGCCTTATGGTTGCAGCAGGTTGATCGGCATCTCAAGGAGATGGGGATGGGCCAGGCAACTGCCTGGGGGATGGCCAGACGGAGGCCACTGGAGTACCAGTGGAAAGTGGACGCAGCGACACGCTGCTCTGGCGCATGCTCCCATACCTGACCTGACCTGAAGGTAACTAGAACAGCACTCAGTAGAGTGCATAACTCCGCCAGGCTGAACATTTCACGTTTTGTATCCCACTGATAAGCCGGATCTGGATCCAGCTGTTAAACAAAATCGAATCTACTTGTTCTTGTCACCTCCCCAAATCATCCACCAAGTTTTGTTATTATCCTTCCACAACTTTTTGAGATATTGTGCATTATATCGTTTTTGGCCCTCTCAATGCTGAAGAATGACTGAAAATTAAAAAAAAACTTTATCAAATCCGGATCTGGATTCGGATCTTCACCAAAATTGAATCAATTCGTCCTCGTCACACACACACCCAACGGATCCACCAATAAATGCACCTTTTGCCAATTTACTTATAAATGCAAAGTTATTCCATGACGAAGGTAACCAAAAC
>NC_140977.1:33718231-33903231 GCF_056783735.1 Eptatretus burgeri | reverse complement strand
CACTGAATTAATACACCAGGGGGTTGACTCAGCCTGTCATCCTTCCGAGGTCGGCGAAATGAGTACCAGTATACTGGGACGGTGTATACCCCGGTTAAAATAGGTGTACCATATCCCTGTGTCGTAAGAGGCGACCAGGGTTGCGTCAGGAAGGGCATCCGGCGTAAAACATGTGCCAAATCACTATGCGGATCATACGGATGATCCGCTGTGGCGACCCCTAATGGGAGCAGCCGAAAGAAGAAGAAGATATATATATATATATATATATATATATATATATATATACAGGGTGTCCCAAAAAATGTACTCACATTTTGGCTCCTCATAACTCATTGAATTTTTTTTTCAGATCAAATTGACCTTAATAATGGCAGAAATACGACTAGGTGTTGAAGAAAGAATATTTATCATAAATTGCTACTGGAAGCACGAAAACATCATGGAAGTGCAAAGACAATTTAAAAGACATTTTCACAAAGATCCACCAATGCGACGCACCATTGCTCACATCCGAGATTTGTTTGAAACAGATGGAACTGTGCATGACGTCCATAAGGAGCGTTCAGGAAGACCACGGTCATCAACAACCCCACAAAGGAAAATCAATTGCTGGAAACCCTTCACCGATCCCCACGGAAATCTGTATGACAAATGGCTCTTGAGACAGGAATCCCAAAATCAAGCGCCCATTGCATTTTGAAGCGAATTAATTGGAAAAGTTACATTCCAACATTAATCCACGCTCTAAATGAAGACGATCCTGACCGGAGAGCTGAATTTTGTGAGTGGTACCTGGGCAAATGCGAAGATGATGCAGCATTTCCATCCAAAATTGTTTGGAGCGATGAGGCCAGCTTCACGTTAAATGGCTCAATTAACCGACACAATTGCACCTACTGGGCTCCTGAAAATCCGCATGTTACTATGGAACACCATTTAAACTTACTAGGGGTTACAGTGTGGTGTGGGATATCAGCATTGGGCAACCCAGGACCATTCTTTTTTGACCAAACTGTCACTGGGGATGTTTACTTAAACTTGATGCAGGAATCCGTCGGTCCACGTGTTGAAGAGATATTTGGTGATGAAGAGATTTACTTCAGCAAGATGGAGCACCTCCCCACTACCACCATGATGTAAGGGCCTATCTCGAAGCAACTTTTCCAAACAGATGGATTGGGCGAAGTGGTAGTGTTGAATTCCCTGCGCGTTCCCCAGACCTCACTCCAATGGACTTCTTTTTATGGGGATATCTCAAAGATAAGGTTTACGGCTCAAAACCAGCAACAGTCGATGAGCTGAAAGAGGAAATTGAAAGACAATGTCTTGCAGTTCCAAATGAAATGATTCGTAACGCTGTTGAATCCATTGGTCCACGTTATCGGCTGTGTTTGGAACGTGATGGTCGTCAGTTTGAACATTTGTAAACATGCATTTATCCATTTATACATTTAACCATTAATCTTGTTTCTAAGTCAATAAACAACGCATTTATTATTATTTAAAGAGTGAGTACATTTTTTTGGGACACCCTGTATAAATGTCCTATAGGAGTTTTTCATCATGATTTCAGATCTGACAATGTTTTTTCACAATACTCATTCTGTAAAATGTAAAATTAAAAAAACAAACCTCTTCGGGAACGTCCCTAAAAATTATACTGAAAGGGGCGTAACCCACATGACGTCAACTGCAGGATGACAAAGGCTGCACGTAAATTACTCGGGTGGGTGGTCTACATGATTCTATTGGCTTTCTGTGTGTTTCCACATTCGATTGGTCGACTCAATCGCTTCGTTCATTTCTGCTTTAAAAAAAATCGAACATTTGGTTTTGAATAATGGATGACATGGACTTTGATTTGTCTGGTAACGACAGTGAGTGTGAGAGAAATGAAGGATTTTGGTCTGAATCACATGGAGAATTGTGGGATAACGTAGTCGAGGGAGGTGAAGTTCAGGCAGCTGGAAATGAAATACGGCCTTAGCAATTCGAGCCCGAAGCAGGACAAGCAGAAGAAACTGGCGATGAAATTCCCGGAGTTCATGATGATCGGGAGGACATCGAAGGAAGACTTGGCAATAACAACTGGTTTGACTAAATCCTATTCGTAATTCAACAATGTAAATTCGATTTGCATACTGCTCGATATCAGAAATATTTTTGTGAGGTGACGTGAACAGCACAGCGCAGCGGACATGTTTCTCCATGGCGAATGAATCGCAAGGCCAGCGCATGTCATCGGCCGTATCTCTCCGCGCATAAAACGAAGCAATCTCGCTGTCCGGATACGATGAAAACTTGTGTGCAGAACACACCTTGCGACACAATTGTCTGGCGTAGTCCGATAAATCTGACGTTCTGTTGCATTTTAATGTATTTTATTCCTACTGTCGTCATGTAGCGCCAGTAGAAAACAATGAAGAAAAGAGAATAATAAAAGAAAGCTACACTAATAAAGCTAAAGAAATAATAAAAAAGAAAAATAAAAGAAATAAAAGAAAAGAGAATAATAAAATCAAAGAAAGTCAGATTTATCGGCCTAGTCGGACGGACGACGGATTTATCGGACTAGTCTAGACTCTAGAGATCTCGAGTCAATCCACTCTGTGCGAGTTTCTGCATGTGACGTCAATGCTGCGGTTCGCTGAAGTCAACTTTTTTAAGGGGCGGGGCATAGCAAGTTGTGAAAATCACCAGAAATGTTCGAAATATTGGTCTAATTATCCCATTTTTGAATAAAAAAAAACATGGGTGATTTCTTCACTCGGAAGGTCAAATTAATATATAAATAATCAGAAAGTTTTGGGTGTCATGGGACCTTTAAGCGACTTCTCTTCAACCTCATCTGGGCATTCACTTCCCCAGAAAATGTTGTTGTGTGAATAAACAGCACCATTGATGTGAAAGTGTGCCTCGTCACTAAACCACACATCGCTAATCCAGTTTGGGTTTGCCTCCATCTTCTGCTGCAGCATCTCACACACCACGATTCGTGCTGCTTTATCCCAATCGGTCAATTTATGGGCTGTTGTGATGAAGTAAGGAAAGAGGTTTAAATCTTGTTTCATTATTCTTCTGATACTGCTGGAAGTGAGACCCAGTTCAGCCGATCTTTGTCGATGCGATTTCTTCGGATTTGCATGATTGACTCACAAACTCGTTCCATGTTTCCTTCACACCGTACACTTCTTGGGCGACCGGACCTTCCCTTGTTAATGTTGAGAATCGTCCCTTCACTTTTGAACTTTCTCACAAGTTTCCAAATGGCTGGCTTGCTTGGCTTGTTTCTGGGATGCACTCCATTTTCAGTGCAGAACCTCATCTGGAGGGAAGCAATTGATTTCCTCTCAAAATATCACTTGACAATGTTTGCTCTTTGCTCCGTAGAGAACGTCATTCTTTCCGTAGAATACTTGGGTTATGCTTGAATGACTTCTCTGAAGTTCATTGATCGCTCCTGCAAAACAAAACAAAATTAAGATCATGACTAAAAGTACAAAGGTCATTTGAAGTGATGAACGTTTTACTGACACACCCTGCATATCGAAACATATGGAGTGTGACGAGCACTCCCCCGATCTCAATTGGGAACAGTCCTACATCAAAGCGTCACCTGCAACCGAGAGGCCTCGTCCAGGCGACTTTGTCAAACAGACAAAAATTACATGTCATCAAACGGAGTCACCTATCCGGATTTCGGGCTTGTTTGCCCTCATCAGCACGGCATACCGATAAATATCGAACCAATGATGACCACATTAGTCGTTTATACATCAGACGCACCTCCTGATTGTTATGGTGAGCATCGCCACAGACTATGTCTCACATGGTAAAACCGCATAATCCGCACAGAACAACCATCTGTCTGCCACCGACGATTTTTCCTGCTAATGCAAACCATTCAACCAGAAGGCAGAAGGCGAAACATGTGGAGAGTGATGAGTACTGTGGTGAATTAACGTGAATCAAGGGACATGACGCGGGATCACATGTTGTGCGTCTCGCGTATAAGGGGATGTCTCTCTGCGGCACGAGTGGTTGTCCCCGGGGCATTGCTATTGACATCGGCTGTCCACTTGATGCTCGTTAACTGAAGGTGCTCATTGACTGGTGAGAATGGAGATTATATCGAACTCCGTGCTTACGCGGATTAGTCTGCAATGGTTAACTGCACATGTATACGTTTCTGCTTATGTACTCCTAGCTGAACCTGTATTTCCTGGTGTGTCCACAGAAGCGGCTCCAATCAAATGGAATAAAGCCTAAACTCTGAAGGTTCATCTCTCGCTCTCATTCCAATTTATTCCATTTGATTTTCTCGGCTCTCTCAACCAAAGATGGACAAGATCTACAAACCAGAGAGGTTCGACGCAGACCCAAACACGACTGACGCAGAAATGAAATGGTCACATTGGTTCTGCTCCTTCTCACACTATCTGACCATCATCGCGGAGGAGCTGACAAATTTGCCGCTCTCGTGAATCATGTCTCGCCCGGCGTATACAGGCTCTTCTCGGGGTGCGACACTTACGAAGCAGCGATTGACGTACTGCAGGCGCTCTCGTGAAGCCCAAGAACGAGGTATACATACGACATCTTCTCAACACACGCAAGCAAGCAGCCGGGGGAGACAATCGATCAGTTCCTGCAAGCTCTGAATCAGCTGGGAAAAGACGGCAGCTTCCGGGCCGTAGCGCCGAGGAACACCGAAAGGAAGCGACACGGGAGGCATTCATCCAAGGACTCAGATCAGCCCACATACGGCAACGCTTACTAGAAAAGCGCAACCCACTCTTGACAAGGTAGTCGATCAGGCTCGAGCGATGGATACGGCTCAGCAGCAATCTGAGTCATTTGGGACACCGATGCTGCTCATGAACGCTGCTACGATGGGAACCCAAGGAACCCCACTGGCACAGACTCAGCCAGACATGAGGGATGGAGAAACACCCGAGGAGCCGGATACCCAGACCTCGTCAAACTCCTCAGCAACTGCTCCGGTCGGTAAATGCTTCTTTTGTGGGTACAAAAGGCATCCTCGTCAAAAATGTCCAGCCAGAGATGCCACATGCATGAATTGCGACAAGAGAGGGCATTATGCCAGGGTATGTAAATCTACTCTAAGGAGGAATAAACCCACTTCTGCGGCTCTCTACTCGCAAAATAAATTGACTGCAGCCTCTCCGGGGAATCTATCCAAGGCTATCATCAACGTGCGAATTAACGGGCATATGGCTGAGGCACTGATTGATACCGGTAGCTCTGAAAGTTTCGTCAACAGCTCGCTAGTGAAGGGCAGGAAATGGGTAATCCACCCGACTGACAATACGGTATGCATGGCCGCCACCTCACTACAATCCCGCGTACGAGGGTACTGCAATGTTGAATTGGACGTAAAAGGGTACACGCATCGGGATGTAAAGGTGCTGGTGCTTCGTGATTTGTGCGCAGGCGTAATTCTGGGTCATAATGTCCTCAAGCAGCACCACGAGCATCGAAATACCCTTTGGAGGAAGCAAGCCTCGTCTAATTTTAAATGCGCTGACCACCGCGGAGGTGACGTCCCCCAGCTGTTCGCTAACTTGTCGCCGGTCTGCAAACCGATAGCGATCAAATCGCGGCGATATACCACTGCTGACATGAATTTCATCACTTCAGAAACCAAGCGATTACTGGAGGAGGGAATTATAGAACCGAGCGATTCGCCATGGCGCGCACAGGTGTTAGTGACCAGCAGTCAGAACCATAAGAGACGGATGGTTGTCGATTATTCCCAAACGGTCAATCGCTTCACCCAACTCGACGCCTACCCCCTGCCGCGCATAGATGAGATGGTCGAACGCGTGGCCAATTATAAGGTATTCAGTACCATCGACTTGCGAAGCGCCTATCATCAAATTCCCATCCGAGAGGAAGACAAACCGTACACTGCATTCCAGGCAGGGCGGCGCCTCTACCAGTTCAGAAGGATACCATTCGGTGTCACGAATGGAGTAGCTTGCTTCCAACGGGTTATGGACGACATCATCTCAGATGAAAACCTCGAAGACACTTTTGTTTACGTGGATAATGTCACAGTGTGCGGTAGGGATCAGAGGGAACATGATAGGAATCTGGACAGATTCTTGAGCATTGCTGGAAAATATAATCTGACTCTCAACTACGAGGAAATGCGTATTCTCGGCAAGGTCAATTGACCTTCTCGGCTACACGATAGCCAACGGCACAATTAAGCCTGATCCTGAGCGATTGCGCCCGCTCCGTGAGCTTCCACCACCTCAGGACTTGCAGACAATGCGCCGGGTGATCGGGATGTTCGCTTACTATGCAAGATGGATTTCGCAATACTCCGAGAAAATATATCCCCTAGTGCATTGCAAAAACTTTCCACCAGATGCCGCTGTCGTGAAAGCTTTCCACGATCTCAAGGATGATATCAGTAAGTCCGTGGTTTTATCGATCGACAGCTCGGTGCCCTTCGTGGTGGAAACCGACGCTTCAAATCACGCCATAGCTGCAACACTTAATCAGTCTGGGCGGCCGGTCGCTTTCTTCTCGAGAACTCTCTCTAGAAGCGAGCAGAGACACTCGGCAATAGAGAAGGAGGCGTACGCCATCGTCGAAGCGCTGCGTAAATGGAGACATTATTTACTGGGAAACCACTTCACGCTCGTTACGGACCAACGATCCGTGGCTTTCATGTTTGATGGGAAAAATAACGGGAAAATTAAGAATGAAAAAATTATGAGATGGCGGATAGACCTAGCCTGCTACAGGTACGACATTGTTTACCGGCCCGGGAAGGAAAACCCTGCTGCAGATACCTTCTCCCGGGTCTACAGTTCGGCAACAATCAGTCAGGCTTTGCAAGACCTCCATGTGTCTCTGTGCCACCCAGGGGTAACCAGGATGGCACATTTCGTACGCAGACAAAATCTTCCCTATTCTGTTGAAGATATTAAACAAATGAATGCTTCATGCCCTGTTTGTGCTGAACTAAAACCCAGATTCTTTGGCGCGGCATCTGGCAGACTGATCAAGGCTACTTCCCCCTTCGAGAGACTAAACATCGACTTCAAGGGCCCCTGCCCACCGAGACAGACAACAGATACATATTCACCGTTGTTGATGAATATTCAAGGTTCCCTTTCGCGTTTCCGTGCTCGGATATGACCTCGGGCACTGTCGTAAAATGTCTGTCTGACGTCTTCGCTATGTTTGGGAGACCTTCGTACATACATTCAGACAGAGGGCCGTGTTTCATGTCGGCCGGGCTAAAACAATTCCTATTAGAGCACGGCATAGCAACTAGTCGAACGACGGGTTACAACCCACAGGGGAACGGGCAGGTGGAAAGGTATAATGGAGTTATTTGGAAAGCCATAACTCTGGCGCTGAAATCGAGAGGACTGGGCCCCGAGCGATGGGAGGTTGCTCTTCCTGACGCAATGAATTCCATACGCTCTTTGCTCTGCACGTCCACAAATGCCACTCCTCACGAACGTATGTTTACTCACCAACGACGTTATGTTGACAGTCAAACGGTGCCCAACTGGCTAACCCATCCCGGTACAGTGTTCATGAAACGCCCGGTACGACAAAGCAAGTATGAACCGCTGGTGGAGGGGGTCGAACTCATTGACACTAATCCAGAGTATGCTCATGTCAGGCTCCCGGATGGCAGGGAGACCACTGTGTCGGTTCGCCATCTGGCTCCCGCCGGTACTCCTCCCGCCGGTACACCACCTCCTGGCTCTCCTCCTTCTGACATTTCCCCCCCCAGGAACTCCGCCAGGCGACGGGGCTGCCGTGTTCCCCCCGAGGGCGATCGAGGAGTCATCCCCGGCACAAGTCGAGGCTCACCAAGAGGATCGGGAGTCTCCCTCAAGTGAAACTGCCGTTTACTCCCGGAGAGGTCGACGAATAAGGCCCCCTCGACGACTCAATCTGTAAAGGGGATTATCGGCATTCTCGCTGCTCATGCTCCTATATGCCCATTATATCATATATCGATGCTCATTTCCATGCTCCTACAACTCAAAATAATCACTGCTTGGCATGTATGCTCCTGTAGATCTATTAGTCCGCGTTGCTTGAAATGTATACTCCTATAGAGCTAAAGCAATCATGGTGTGTAAGATGGGCCCCTAGTTACATTTTAAAGGTGGGGAGAATGTGGTGAATTAACGTGAATCAAGGGACATGACGCGGGATCACATGTTGTGCGTCTCGCGTATAAGGGGATGTCTCTCTGCGGCACGAGTGGTTGTCCCCGGGGCATTGCTATTGACATCGGCTGTCCACTTGATGCTCGTTAACTGAAGGTGCTCATTGACTGGTGAGAATGGAGATTATATCGAACTCCGTGCTTACGCGGATTAGTCTGCAATGGTTAACTGCACATGTATACGTTTCTGCTTATGTACTCCTAGCTGAACCTGTATTTCCTGGTGTGTCCACAGAAGCGGCTCCAATCAAATGGAATAAAGCCTAAACTCTGAAGGTTCATCTCTCGCTCTCATTTCAAGTACACTGGTGTGGACTGTGTCCAATGGGGATCAGTGGAGTGCTCGTCACACTCTATAATCCACATGTTTCGAATATATATATATATATATATATATATATATATATATATATATATATATATATATATATATATATATATATATATATATATATATCTTCAAATGTAAAGTACAGGAAAGACATTAGAATTTCTTCAGAATACATTAGGTTTTGAAAATGATGTCAGTTCGATGGCAGGTAACACATTCCGCTGTTGTGATATCCATACCCCTCATAAAGTTCACAAGAAACTCGAGCAGAACGGCCTGAATTTCACTTGTAATTTTTCTTTCAGTCCATTGAGTGTGTGTGACCTGTTCCTGTACACTCTGTCTTTTAAATATCCCCACAGGAAATCATCAGGAAGGTTGAGAGCAGGAGATCTGGGAGGCCAATTCACATATTCAAGTCTGGAAATCATCTTTCCAGGAAAATGCTCTTGCAACAGTTCCATGCACGATGTTGCGGTGTGGCATATAACCCCATCTTGTTCACAGAAGCTTGCCACAGATCTGTTTATTACTTTTCTTCATGGTGCCTCACGAATTATGAAATGTCTTGTGAATTCTCTGTGCCAAAATCATAGAATATCATTGGAAGGAGGACTGCTCAACTACTAATACTAGTTGTTAAAGTGTCTAATTTGCAAATCCGAGGAATAATTTTGTTTTCTAATGGCTAGTTTGTCTGAGACAACCTGAAAACAAATAAATAAAATTATCTTCCATTGCAGAATTATCACACCCTGATATCTGTCCCATCTTTTTTCCTGCACCCTGTAGTCAACTTCATTGGAGGAGGGCAATGGCAGAGTGTGGAGAAGAATAATGCAGCAGGTACAGGGACATCACCAGGATGAGATTGAGGATAACAAGAGCAGCTTCTCGTTCCTTTTCTCTCTTTTCTATACTGTTTCTGTTTCCTTTTTATAATTTTTGCCCATTTCTTATTTATCCCAAGTTGTAATGATTCTATTGTTCCCTCCGCCACCGAAGGTGGATAGAGGTTATGTCTTCACGCCCGTCTCTCTGTCTGTCTGTTTGTGAACAAAATATCTCAAAAAGTTATGGAGGGATTCAGAAAAATATTTGGTGAGCAGGTTTGGTGGTAACAAGGAAGAATGATTCGATTTCGGTGAAGATCCAAATCCGGATCTCTGTAGCCTAGAATTTTTCGAGTGATTCTTCACCATTGAGAGATGGGGCTAAAACGACATATTATAGCACGATATTTCAAAACGTTATTGGACGGATTTAGATGAAACTTGGTGGATGAGTTGGTGACTTCACAAGAACAAGCACTTTAAATTTTAGTTCAGGACCGAATCCAGATCCAGCCTGTCAGTGGGATACAACATGTAAACTACTCAGCCGAGCAGAGATATGCACTGTTCCGAGTGCCCTTCCAGTTTGTTATAACATTATGTCACACTGGTATATCTTCTTATACAGATAATTTATTTTCTTTACTTATATTTAATGCTGACTTGTTTTTTGGTTTTGTGATTAATTTTTGGGATGACATTTTTGCAGTGATTTCATTGAATCTGATTGGTTCTTTTTTGCTTTAAGTTATGGTTTTATTGTATTTGAGGAAGAAGACGAGAAGTAACCATCGTGAAATCTGGTCACAGCATTTTGATATGAAGTCAAAGCAACAAAGTTCAGTTTCAGTGAAACAATACTGTATTAATCTTTGTACACCACTGCTGTGGGGTTTTTTTTTACTTCGAAACTTTGGTTGTAGGGGATAAAAACGACAAAGGGCAGGAAGTTCACAGATTGAATGAGAATCAGAGGGTAACAGCACATGAGTCGATAAGTGGCAGAAAGGAAAGGGGCATCAGAAGATCGGTGGGGCAGGGGTGTGGTCAGTGGGAGTAGAAGAGAGGAGGTGTAGGTAAGGGGGAAAGCCTGACGTGATGGTGGGCAGCAATCTTGAAGGAGTGGAAGGAGAGGTATGAGACAACATACACTGAGAGTCAATTCCACAGATAAGAGAATAGAATGATAAAGACATGGTGAGTGTTCAGCTTAGAATTGAAGAGTAAGCAAGCATGGGATTCTGTAAGAATGTGTGTGACATGGGCAGGTTGGGGTAGGACAGAGGTATTAGATGATGGAAAAGGTTAGAACTGAGGAGTATAAAACTGAGATTTCACATACCGATGAGAAGCAGATTTTGGGAATCAGTCTCCTACTAACTTCAGAAAGGCAGAATGGTGAGGCCTGAAATCCACAATCCTAGTCACAGATTGGTCCATATTTCTGTTTCCTCGGCTCCTGATATTGTTAGTCCCTGGAATTCCTTCCTCAGCATACTGCAATGTCCCTTTGGCCAATTCATCCCTCCACGCCTCCAACTGTCCTAATTGACATCCTGACCACAGTATACTGATGGGTGTAGTCTGGCAATCACGAAAAAGCAGCTTGCGTTCTCCACTTGAAACACAAATCCAATGGGAATGGGAACATGCAGTCCCTCCACCAAGCCCTCAATTACTATGGAGGAACTGCTGCAGACTGTAGTGTAACGTGCTGGGAGAGTTTGTCACTTTTTATTATTTAAAAAGCAATTTATTTAACAACAAAAAAAAAGTAACTGGCTTTTTTTTACTTTCCTCTACAACAGTGAGGATCATTATCCCCACGCACACAAAGCACAAAGCTGTGTTAAGTAATTCGTTTGCTGTCTGTCTGCAGATTTCCGTTTGTGATGGAGGAACTAATTTATTTCAATTAAATGTTATATTTTGAACACTGTAGAGTACAAATTGAAATATGAATCGGAACACGAACCTGCAGTTTAGCAGTACTCTGGTTATGAATTTGGCAAATTATATGGAATCTCTTCCCGAAAGCACATGCGCACAGAAGAGTAAGGTATTTTTTTTACTCTAGCTACCTGTCTGGCAACCAAAATTGAAAAAAAAATACAAAACAGGAAACTTACTGTTTTTAAAGCCGTCATAAAGAACACAAACAACAGGCATGTATAACTAATTTCGCGTTTTAAATAAGGCGGTGTAAAAGAGGGTGCATCAACAGTGGTAAAGTTGTTGTTTTTGTTGTGTTTTTTTTTTGTTTTTTTTCTACAGCCTGCAAAAGTTTTACTTCATTTCAATTGAATTATATATTTGAACACTGTAGAACACTAGTAGCCTTTTTGGCACTTCCATGAGCTCTCCGTTTAGCAGTACTTGCACAAATATCACGTTATTTTACACCACCTCGACCAATCAAATTTTCCGCTAATCGTCTCAGCGTTGGGGGATATCGAGATTCAGACAAAATCGTGAGTCTCTAGAAATATAGATCGTGCTTGGAAATTAAAAGCTAGAGTTGAAAAGACCCTTCCCACATCATTTTTCTCAAGACTGCATGGGGTTAAGGTGATCTATGAACTCTCTAGCTTGATAACGTTTCTCCTGCAGATTGGGAATGAAATGAAGTTCTCCATTGCTAGGTTGGGTGCCAAGGTTTCCTGGTGGAGTTTACACGTGTATTGAATTTTCCATTGATCTGGAGATTTTTTTGGGGGCAAATTGTTTATACCACCCACCTGAATGCATTTGTCAATACAAATCCAATATTGGAACCGGCCTGTTGCAAAGATTCATCAAGTTAGAGTCAGCTGCATCCATTTGGAAACTTTCACATCAAGTATTCTACATACAAAGTGATTATTTGGAAATACAGTGCACTGATTTAAGCTGTATAATAAAACAATAATCTTTATACATCTCTCGGAGTATCGAAAGCTCAATGCTCCAATTTTTAACCGAGGAATTGATTTCTCAAAACGGATCTGTCTCATTGGATAATTTCAATCCTCGTGAATGAATGTCCAACAAAAAAGTGTATCTTGACTTTTAGAAGGCAGTACAGAGCTGTAATTGTCGATGGGAGAAAAAAAAATTCAAATTAAAGTGCCAGTCTCGAACACAAAGGAGTTACAGTCCGACGGCGCAGATTCAATCATTATCTTGCAATTTGCAAAATAATCACCTGAATATTGAACGTGAAAGGTGAAAAGAATCATCGTTTCACAACAAGAAGCTTGCAAAATGAGAACCGTGAAACAAATTTGGCTCGTGAGGTCAGATAATGCATATAATAAATAAAGCTGCACCATTATACATGCAATCTTTTACGGGATGAGTATGTGAGCCTGTTCGCTCGCTTTGTGAGTGTCTCGTCATAATCATCGAAATTTCGAGCAGCGCAGAGGGGAAAAGCAAAAATGTAAAACAAACTGAAGGTTTTTGTCAAAAGGCAAATGGTTTTTGCAATTTTGGTAATTATGGATTCTCCAAACTGTTATTTCATTCACTGTTGGCTGTGTCACATTGTACGAGTACATCTCAACTCATAGCACCACAGTGACCTGCAATTACTGAGGAAGGAAACAGATGAAAGGACAAATACTAACCTGCTTCTGTAAATAGGGATGTCCTAAAAAGATTTATTTACATATTACATACCAACCACCCCCCACTTCCTTCACCCATGCCCCACTACATAATCCCATTACAGCACACACTTCTTGCGTATAGCACTTTGGCTGCTGGTGCTGGGTAGCTATCATTTTGTTGGGGTGCAACTATGCTTCTGATGTTGTGCCCCAATACAAGTACACTGGTACTCATTTCACCAACCTCAGAAGGATGACAGGCTGAGTCAATCGAATTCAGGACCCCAGGATCCCACGCCAGCCACCATAACCACTAAGTCAACACGAGCCTACACACACACATACACACACACACACACACACACACACACACACACACACACACACACACACACACACACACACACACACACACAGACACACATTCATCAAGAGTAGGCGAGCTATCATCGGCACCCTGATCAAATTCCAAATTCCTGTCCTGACCTCCTGTGTCGGAATGGCAACTGGTCCAAGATTCCAACCCGAAACTAGAAACTGCTTGGCTGAACCAAAGCTTTGGAAAGAGCATCGTTCATGATCTGACCTGATATTGACATAAAAATACATTGTCAAGTCTGTTCTCACCACAAGTGTATGTATGGAAATAGGATAGCCAGCTTAAAGGTTTCCCACAAAGGAAGTCATAGCAGCAGCTTTACTTTTACGACTGCTACCTCTTCAACAGGTTGTCATATGAAGAGGTCCCAGAGAGCTCACTGGTTGTTCAGGGTGTCTCATCACTGACGATCCCATATGAATATGACCACTGCTCAATATGTGGTCTCAGAACCCTTGTGGTTTCAAAATGAACTGTTTCGATCGTGTGTTAATGTCAACATAATTTTATTGTCTTCATTGTCAAGTTTATGCAAAACATTCTCTTGAAGATATGGTGTAGTCTCCATGGTGTAGTGAGACCCATCATGACGTCATACTTGTGATGATATCTGAACATCAGTCCAGGAGAGCAAATAACGATTGTGTTGACCTGTTTAGCAAATTCCCATCTGAAGCAATATAATGAAGCTCAGAACCGAGGTTCAAATATCTTTTGTATCTGTCCATTGTCTATGAATGTTCTTGTAATTCATCCGAAAGGACAGATGTCCACTAATGCCTTTGTCTTACATTCGGATTTATGAACACGCTCCACTATAAGCCTGAGATCAATGTACATAATAAAATAACACCTGTCAAACATTTGGCATTAATAAGCGTCTGAGAAAATCCTTGCGATCTAGGTAAAGAGAATCACAGGTGATAATTGGTATTTCCTCCGGCACTGAAGGTGGGCACCGTTGTGTTTTATCCTGTCTCGTTGTTTGTCTGTGAACAGGATATCTCAAAAAGTTATAGACGGATTCGGACTAAACTTGTTGGACAGGTTGTGTGCGTGTGTGATGAGGACTAATCCATTCGATTTTGGTGAAGATCCGGAAACAGATACTATAGTTTTTTTTATTTTTTAAAGTGATTCTTCATAATTGAGAGATGGGGTGAAAAACGATATATAGCATGATATTTCAAAAAGGTTCTGGACGAGTTATGACAAAACTTGGTGGATTAGTTGGTTAGGTGCCAAGAACAAACTATTTACATTTTGGTTCAGGTCCAGATCCAGATCCGGCCTATCAGTGAGATACAAAATGTAAACTGTTCAGCCTGGTGGAAGTATGCACTCTACCGAGTGCACACCTGAACTCCTATCCACCTACAAGACCTTCATCTGCAGCTTGATGGAGTACTGCTGTCCCCTCGGGCTGGCTCCCCTGCCTCACACCTTGCTCAGTTTAATGCCCTGGAAACCAAGGCCTTCAAGATAATTGGAATCTCCCGCAATGAAGCTGAGTCTATGGACCTATCACTTCGCTATCGCAGACAGGTCGGTTGTCTCTGTCTTCTCCCGCCTCCTTTCTGGTCTTGCACACCATGTTCTTTCGGTGCTTTGTCACCCCACCGCACCCACCCTCCTCCCCCCTCCTCCCCCCTCCTTCCGAGGTTTCTGCAGCCATCAACCCCATTCTGCTGAAACTATCCAAATCCAGGATCACTGCTCACTTCCACTAATCCGTTACTCTTTTTTCACACCTGTCGAGCCAACTTCCACATTCTCTTCAATCTCATTATTCCCTCCAGGTCTTCAAGACAGCAGTTCACCAGCATCTCAGTTCGTCCTCAATCCAAATCCATGATCTTTGATATCCTCGTTAACTCCACCCCATCCCAAACCCAGGTCCTCACCCCATCCCAAAATTAAGGCATCAATCTCATCCTGACGTCAAGCCTTCAATCTTCCTCCCCACCCTCATGGTCGCCTGTCCAACTCACAATCCTGTGAGATATGCGGAAAAGGTATGTGACCATGAGCAGGTGTTTCATAGCTTTAATTTGACTGGATGAATATTTTTTTTTTCTGCCTGGCCAAGTTACCCCCTCCTGCACAATGATCCTGTGAAGAGGTTTCCTTGTTTCAGAACGAGGTGAAGGTTTTGCAAGTTTTTCCTCTTCTTCTTTTTCTCTGTACCTTCATATTTAATGTCTCTCAGTCTGTTTATGGCAAATTTCAACAAACAATGAATATATAAACAACAACCTGCATCGATTTATGAGTGTCGCCCTGAAGGGGATGTGAGTACTGCAATACGTGTGTGTGTGTGTGTGTGTGTGTGTGTGTGTGTGTGTGTGTGTGTGTGTGCGTGCGCGTGTGTGCGCGCGTGTGTGTGTGTCGGAACGTCGATATATTTTTTTCCTTGGAAATGTTTTCCTCTGCAACTGCTTGCCTGATCGATGCGAAACTTTAAATACAGGAGGGATCCTCCATGGATAATTATATATTGCAAACCCTGACGCCATAAGTCACATGGTATGGCAGCCATATTGGATTAAAGGAAAAAAAATTGGACATTATTTTCTCCAAAACCACTCAATGAAAAAATTGAAACTTGGCATGTTATCAACTCCCTATATGGTATAAAGGGCGATAACCATGATGGCATCGGTGAAGTGGTATTCCAGCCATAATTGGTTGAATTGAAATCTTTATTCAAAAAATATTAAACTTCTTATATCTGTTGTGATGAAGAATTAAATTTATGATGTTCATAACCCATGGCAAGAAACTATGTGACATAATAGGGTGTATGGATGATACGGGTATATGGGCCATAACAACAGAGGGCCATAATAGTAGGGTGTTCAGTTAACGATGGCATTTTTGTTCAGAATGACTACTCGGGGTGAAACTATGCGCTCCATGAGTGTCGTTTTAGTTTAAAATGAATTCGGACGAGAAGTTCTAGGATGCTTGAAAAAAGTTCTAGGAAAAAGAGCTTGAAAAGACAGCACGGAAGATTGCTAATTGCCAAAACCATCTTCATTTAAATATCAGATGTCGCCACAACTACATCATCCCATAAAGCCTCAGGATTTCAAGCAGCATAAAAGAACACGGAGTTGGTTTGATTGTGCATGAGGCTGGAAGGAAATTACTCAGTGAAATAATTCAACAAACTAACTTTCATTTTGAGGCTCTGCATGATCAATTTCAACCTTTGTCACGTAACATTTCCATGACGGTTCCTCACTATTTTCGAAAGAGTGAAGTGCATGCGCAGCTAATCCGGCATGAACGTGTGAAAAATCGCCATGTTGACTTTGTTGTAGTTTCTTAGATTGTGTGATGAATCCAGAACTTTTTTGGATTTGAAGCTGGGTGCCAAAAGTTGGTTGAATGGAGATGGAGATCACGATGTGTTGGTGAAAAATCTTTCGAAAAGAGTGTTGTCTGAGGGTGAAGTTTCAGTGCTTTTAAGGGTCTTAACTATGCCATTACTCCTGACAACATTCTTATTTCAGAATACATAGCTGGTACTGAGTCAGCCATTCACTTGGCAGAATTAATGAGGTACAGAGACATGACAGAAGTAAATAGACACCTTAAATTTATTCATTTCATCTGTTTAAAGCAAGTTTTACTCAGTGATATGTACTAATATTCAACTATTTATTTGCAGAAACGACTTCCTAGGTCTGGTACGACAATTAACTGTGCCTCAAACCCAGGGAGCAAACGACCTTTGCGATTTTCAAAGAGGACAAATTGTTGGCCAATCGGAAGGTGGAGTCAGCCAGCATCAGCTATCACAGAACCTTGGCATTCTGCTTTCTATGGTCAATTGGGTGATTGTGCAATTCACCAGCGAAGGCAAGGGACCCAGAGCTTCTCGTTCTGGTCGACCTGGGCCCTCAGAAAGGTGTCTACGAGCTGTCAAGCGGTTCGTTGAGAAAACTCCCCATTGCAAGGCAGTAGATGTGGCAGAGGATATCCAGGTTAGCTCAAGAACTGCCATGTAGTACCCTCATCAACTTGGCTGCTATGGGAGAGCAGCTCGGAGAAAACCTCTTCTTAGACCAGCCAACATTCAAAGGAGAAAGAAGTGGTCTGACGAGATGGCCACCAGACCCTTGGAGTTTGGGCAAACAAATTGTTTTAAGATGAGTCCCAATTTGCTCAATTTTCTGACAGTGCACACGTATGGGTCTGGAGACTTCCCAGTCAAGAGTTCTCTTTCAACCAATTGCAGCCAACTGTTAAACTCGGTGATTTTTCAGTGATGGTGTGGGGAGCAATCTGGAGCACTGGCTGGTCAGAGCTTGTGGAGTGTGTTGTCAACATCAACACGACGACACACATTTCTATCCTTGAGGATGGACTTCTCTCCGTCTTCAAAACTGGCCAGATGGTCAAAAACAACACTCTGTTCATGGAAGGTGGAGCACCATGCCACACTCCAAAAAAGACCAAAGAATGGCAGGACAGAAATGGGATCAAGCGACTTCCATGGCCAAGTCAGTCTCCTGATATGAATACCATTAAACACCTCTGGGCCATATTGGATCGAGTTGTGCGGAAAAATTCCAGGAAACCAACATCACGGGCAGAATTGCTAAACCGTTTGCATGAAGCATGGGCAGAAATCCCACAAAATAAAATTTCGGAACTCATTAGTTTTCTGCCTGAAAGAGTAAAAGCGTTGAAATCTGCAAATGGCAAATCTACCAAATACTAGTGTATGTATTAAAATGGATCAAATGTACTTCAGATGGTCAATAAATAATTTCTTTAAAAATCATCGTGTCTATTTACTTCTGTCATGTCTCTGTACAAGTGGAGGAGCTTCGTTTCAATGTCAGCACTTCACTTCGTTTTGCAAAGATACTGACAAAGATCTCAAAGGCAGAATACTTGGTCATACGTAGCCTCGCCAGTGAAAAGAACGTTATGATCATACTAACGGACAGAGGCAGATGTTTAGTCCTTTTGAAGGTGAAGAACTATCTTAATAAGCGTGTGAGTCTTTTAGAGGACCAAAAAAAATACATTGAAGAAGCTTTGTCACAATCCTACTTGTGGTATGAGGAAGAAAGTTTTGTCCATGGTTAATAATCTGCACTCATTGGGTGCTATCAGTGGTAAAACTAAACTATTCCTCACTCCACCTACAGAACCGAGTATCTCTGCCTTCTATGGTCTTCCTAAGATACACAAACGAGATCTGGTTCCCTTCAGACCTATTGTTAGCAGTGTGGACTCTTGCACGTATAATGTTGCTCAATTTGTAGGAAAGATTATTCACCCCTTGGTTGGTTTGTCTGATCATCATGTGCGTAATACTGAAGACTTTGTTTTGATGACCAAGGACCTAAATGTTGAGAAAGAATAGTTCATTGTTTCTTATGTCAGTGCTCTGTTTACCTCCATCCCGACAACAGATGCCGTTTCTGTAGTTCGTGAATGTCTTGAAAAGGACAGCACTCCTAAATAATGTACTCGCCTTCATGTGAATCAGAGTGTGGATCTGGTGTCCTTATGCTTGAACTCAACCAACTTCACAAACAGCGACCATTTTTTCAGACAACAACATGGTTGTGCTTTGGGCTACCCCATCTCACCAACTGTTACCAATGTATACACGGAATAGGTTCAAAGTGTTGTGCTGCAGAATTACATTGGTTCCAAACCTAAGTTGTGGTTGAGGTCGGTAGCTGATACCTTTGTGGTTTTGAAGAAGTGCAAACAGCAATAATTATTTAAGTACCTGTATAGTGTGGATGTGAACATCCACTTCACACAGGAATCATAAAACAATGACCAATTAGCCTTTCTTGATTGCAAGGTTCACACAAAACCCATACATACCAACCACCATTTGCAGTTTGATTCACATCATGCACTGATCCAAAATTATAGGTCATTCACACTCTTTTTCATCATGCAGACACTTTTCTGACTACACAGGAGGGGAAATTATGTGTGAAGGAGAATGAATATCAGGAGTGCTCTCAGTAAGTATGGTTACCCCGGATGGTCTTTTTTAAAAGCGGGAAGTAACAAAAACAACATCACGTCTGGTGAACAACAACAGGACACAGCTCAAGAAAATATGACATGAGTGACCATTCAATGTGTGGATGGGCTATGTGGCTGGGCAGTCTGAGAAAGCAAGAAGATCCTTCTCCAAGTTTGGCATTGATACATCATGTAAACGCTGCAGAATTCTGCACAGCAAGATAGTTCAGGTTATGAACAAGATCCAGAAGGTTAGGAAACAAGGCTTGAAACGGTTAGGAAATGGTTAGAAAACAGAAGAAATCCTCTTCTCCAATGGCTTGATTTCCGATCATCAATTTGGTTTCAGACCAGGCCACTCTACCCTGAATATTCTGCTTCTGCTCTCCCAACAATGGATGGAGGTCCTCAATGCCAGACATTAAATCTGAGCCGTATCCCTGGACATATCACGTGCTTTTGACACGGTCTGGCACCCTGCCCTACTCACCAACCTCTCTTCCTATGGTATCCGAGGCCATCTCCACTCATGGCTCGCAGACTTCCTCTCCTGTCGCAGTCAACGTGTGGCCCAAAATGGAGTTCTTTCATCCCCTCTTCCTGTCCAGGCTGGAGTTCCTCAAGGTTGCATTCTGGGCCCTGTTCTTTTTCTGGTTTTCATCAATGATCCCTCCGACTCTCTGGAAAATCCTCTATATGTCTTTGCTGATGACTCCACCCTCTGCCGTTCCATTGGTCATCCCTCAGACCGGCAAGCAGCAGCTTCTTCACTCACTGCAGATCTGAGTAAAATCACAAACTGGTCCAACACGTGGAACATGTCTTTCAATCCGGACAAATCGCACACTCTCACAATGTCTCTCCGAAAGGACTGTTTATAACCCCCCCCCCCATCCACTTTCTCAACAATCCTCTGGAAGAAGTCCTTTATTTCAAGCTTCTGGGTCTCACTATCTGCCATGACCTTTCCTGGGAAAGCCACATTTCAAACCTCACCTCCAAAGCCAGTTGCTGACTGGGAATCCTCCATCGTGCAAAGTCCTTCCTCGGCCCACCTGGGCTCCTGACCACTTAGGCCTAGGTCACATTTGCTCTACGGCGAGGATACGGCGGCCGTACGCCCTCTGAATTGACAGAAACGTGTGGCGGCCGCAGAGAAACTGAGGTGGCCTCAGGGTGGCCCTACGCCGTTTGGCTATATTTTGCAGGCCGTAGGGGTGCCGTGGAATTATAACGTGGAGTTATAACTTTTTTTCATTTCTACGTTCGCCGTAGCAATTCGACAAGCCAAGCTATGATGCAGATGTGTTCCACGTCGACCGTACGGTGGGCTTGCGTGATTCGTGTGGCTGCCGTAAGCTCTTCTCAATGAAAAATGAATTTTCCCAACCCCCAAAAAATTACGGCGGCCGCACTATTTCTACGGTCGCCATACGGTTGCCTTGCGGTCTGTGTGACTACCTGCGGGCAAAGCAGGGTCGACGCACGGTTCCCCTACGTCCGCCGTGCACATAGGTACGGCCTCCGTGGCAGTCTGTGTCGACCGTGCGTCCACCGTGCGCTACCGCTAGAGATCGGAGTATAGGTGTTTGCCTATACGGTGGTGCCCCCAGAATCCCAATTTAATTCGTTCCAGGAGGCTGTTTGGTTTGCAAAAAGTTTGGATTCCAAAAATATTTTCCCAATAAGAAATAATGGAGTGAATTAATCCGTTCGTGGACCCAAAGAAAACCCACTTTCAAGACACTTTAAACTGAAATTCCCCACGTTTAAGGTAAAATAAGATGAGTAAATGACCTACGGTGGCGGTGTATTGTATATAAACTGGTACAATCACCACATCCAAAGGTCCGCACAGGCTCGTGCTCCGGCCTGGGTTCCGATCGCTCGTGCACTATGCGAGCGCTGCCCCCAGGGCAGATCATCAAACATGATGCCCGCAGAACCACCATCACTTTCATCAAACGCATCGGGCTGACGTAATCATGGATATTCCAAATTACAACCAGTTTTGCTGTGAAATTCAATCCTTGCGCGACAGTCCGTCACACCACGTGATCGGATTGCTTTTTTTGTTAATTAAAACACAAGATGATTAAAAAAAACAAAGATCACAAATGAAGGTGAAAACACGAGGTAAGGCCTGTCACATTTGGCTCGGCGGCCGGAGGGTTTACAAAATGTATGGGCACTAGCAATTATAAAGCGGCCGCAGTATTTCCACGGTCACACAATGTAGCAGTCACATATGTTTTTATTTTTCAGGGAGCCGCACGGCGTATTTATAAATTGTGAAGACCGAAAACGTGGGGTTGCCGTATGGTCTTTGATTTGATGTCGCATGGTGACCTTAGGGCGTTCCTGTGGCAGCCATAGAATTTTCAAGGCAGACGCAAGGTAGCCTCAAGGTGCCCGCAAGGCGACCGCAGGGGGACCCGAAGGCGAACGTGCGGCCAGACGGACGGTAACGAATGGGTTAATTTTTACAGCGCGTGTGCTGTATACAATTGCACCGAGTTTGAAATGTCCCCGCCGGCGTCTACCACGTCTCCGGTGTCCCCCCCCCCCCCCACGTGCCTCAAGACAGCCAATGACGGCCGTCCGGTAGATGCAGTGCGTAACCTAGACGGAAATGGCGACAATTGACGGAAATACCCGAGTATTTCAATGGTAATTTGTGAAACTAATGTGTTATATATGTGAAAACCATTGAATGTATTGCTTGACGAAAAGAAACGCTTCCCTCTCATGTACGAACGAACGAAAGACGTCATTTCCGCCTACCATGGCATTTCGCGTCGAACGCTGAAAGCTAAGTTCTTCTTATGCCATCATTCTCTTTCATATTAGCCATAAACAAGTGTTTCGTCATGCATTAGTAGTTGAAATTTACTTACAACAAGAACGAAAAAAAAACGGAAAACATCACGAGCAGGACAAGACCAATCGAGCTGAAGGAAACGATACTGTCACTGCACTGCTCCTGATTGGTCAAAGGACACCATGTGTGTTGTGTGGGCGGTGTAATGCACGAGGATTCCAGCAAACAGGACTGGACCAATCATGTTCGTGATGTACCTCATGCTGCATCGCCAATCCTCAGCGGCACGTGATACCATTGGACCAATCACGTTCGGCGATGTTCCTCCTGCTGCATTCTGACAAGCTCTGGATCAGAACCAGCTTTGATTGGTCAAAGTAGTGGAGAGGTGGCGATAACCTCTGACAGATGGTAATGACCACAACAAGAACGAAAAAATAATCTCCTCAGATTCAACAAGAACGAAAAAAAAAAACGAAAACATCACGAGCAGGACAAGACCAATCGAGCTGAAGGAAACGATACTGTAACTGCATTGCTCCTAATTGGTCAAAGGACACCACGTGTGTTGTGTGGGTGGTGTTATGCACGAGGATTCCAACATCGCCAATCCTCAGCGGCACGTGATACCATTGGACCAATCACGTTCGGCGATGTACCTCGTGCTGCATTCTGACAAGCTCTGGATCAGAACGACCTTTGATTGGTCAAAGTAGTGGAGAGGTGGCGATAACCACTGGCAGATTGTAATGACCAAGGAGGAAAGGTGTTGCGTCGTGTTGATTGGTTGAAACGTGGAGGAACGGAAGGAATTCTTCTCCTCGGATCCACTTGCAACACACAGGTATCTGTTTCATAACCCGAATCACTTCATTGCGTCATTAATAATAATATTTTTCTCCTTATTTTAATTTTTACGATTTTCTTTTTTTGATCAACGATAAAAAGCTTTAGTGACAGCTTTCGACATTTTCTTCATCCGCGAGTCTTCATCGATATTTGTGAAAATTTGATTTCCGTGGGAATGTGATCTCACTGTGAACGGCTGTCCTGGTCACGCGGGGGTGCCGCATCGCGAAGCACGCACTCAATGTGATGTTTAGCCCTTTTCCAACTGCAATGGTCAACAAGGCTGGACCTGAATTTGTGATGAATATCAAGAAATCGGTAAACTTCTAATAAGTTCTTCTAATGCTATCATTCTTTTGCGGCCTCCTGCCACGCTGTATCGAACGATTTCATTCCTTATGTTGTATATGAAGGTGCTTATCACAATAACAAGATTTTTACATTTCAAATATTAAGTACGCTTTTTAATTGTTTTTCAACTGAAAAAGCATAACTTGCATATTTTAACATTAGTGTACTCATTTGATTCACGACACGCGCTGTATTGTTTTTTTTACCAGTTCTTTTGCTTCGGCTTGTCGAATTTCTACGGCGAACGTAGATATGAAAAAAGTTATAATTCCACGGCAACCTTACGACCTGTAAAATATAGCCATATGGCGTAGGGCCACCCTGAGGCCACCTCAGTTTCTCTGCGGCCGCCGCATGTTTCTGTCATTTCAGAGGGCGTACGGCCGCCGTATCCTCGCTGTAGAGCAAATGTGACTGAGGCCTAAAGTATCGATGAGATGCTTTCACGAGGACTTCTGAAGTGAATGCGAGGGAAAAACCTTCGGAGTGTAGGTTTTATTTCACTTGATTGAAGCCGATTCTACAGACACATAAAGGAATACATGTGCAGCAAGGAATACATGTGCAGCAAGGGATACACGTGCAGTCGATCACTGCAAAATAAATCAGCAATTAGCCAGCATAAGCACGGAGTCCGGTATACTCTCAATTCTCACCATTCAACGAGCACCAAGTGAACCACCACCGTAAATGACAATACCCCAGGGACAATCCCACCCACCGCGCGGCATCACGGTTTTATCTGTCTTGTGGGCGAACCGTGCGACACGTGATAACACGTCACATCCTTTAATTCATCACATTCTCCCCATCTTTAAAATGTAACTAGAGGCTCAACTAACGCACCATGATTACTTCAATGCTATAGGGGTATACATTTCAAGCAGCGTGAACTATTTAAACTACAGAAGCCTACATTCCAAGCAGTGAGGATTATTTTGAGTTATAGGAGCATGGTAAGGTGCCATCGAGGGATGCCGATTATCCCCTTTACAGATCGAGTCGGCGAGGGGGTTTTATCCGTCGACCTCTCCGGGAGTAAATGGTGGTTTCACTTGAGGGAGGCTTCCGATCCTCTTGGGGAGCCTCGACTCGTGCCGGGGATGACTCCTCGATCGCTCTCGGGTGGAATGCGGTAGCTCAGTCGCCACCATTCTCGGGTGGAGTTCCTGGGGGGGGAAACACCTGGGGAGGGAATGTCAGAGGGAGGAGTGCCGGATGGATGAGTTCCTGCAGGAGGAGTACCTGCGGGAGCCAGATGGCGAACCGACACAGTGGTCTCCCTGCCATCAGGAAGTCTAACATGAGCATACTCAGGATTAGCATCGATGAGTTCGACCTTCTCCACCATTGGTTCATACTTGCTTTGTCGTACCGGGCGCTTCATGAACACTGTTCCGGGATAGGTTGGCCAGTTGGGCACCGATTGGCCGTCAACATAACGTCGTTGGTGAGTAAACATTCGTTCGTGAGGAGTAGCACTGATGGACGTACAGAGCAAAGAGCGTATGGAATTAAGAGTGTCGAGTAGGGTAACCTCCCACCGCTCGGGCCCCAGTCCTCTCTTTCAGCGCCAGGGTTACGGCTTTCCAAATGACTCCATTATACCGTTCCACCTGCCCATTACCCTGTGGGTTGTAACCCGTCGTTCGACTAGTTGCTATGCCGTGTTCATATAGGAACTGTTTGAGCTCGACCGACATGAAACACGGCCCTCTGTCTGAATGTATGTACGACGGTTTCCTAAACATGGCAAAGAGGTCAGACAGACATTTCACGACAGTGCCCAAGGTCATATCCGAGCATGGGAATGCGAATGGGAACCTTGAGTATTCATCAACAACCGTGAGTATGTATCTGTTGTCTGTCTCAGTCGGCAGGGGCCCTTTGAAGTCGATATTTAGTCTCTCGAAGGGGGAAGTGGCCTTGATCAATCTGCCGGGAGCAGCGCCATAGAATCTGGGTTTTAGTTCAGCACAAACTGGGCAAGAAGCACTCATTTGTTTAATATCTTCGATAGAATAGGGAAGGTTTTGTCTGCGCACGAAATGTGCCATTCTGGTTACCCCCGGGTGGCACAGAAACTCATGGAGGTCTTGCAAAGCCCGACCGATTGTCGCCGAACAGTAGACCCGAGAGAAGGTGTCTGCAGCAGGGTTTTCCCTCCCGGGCCGATAAACAATGTCGTAACTATAACAAGATAGATCTATCCGCCATCTCATTATTTTCTGGTTATTTTTCCCATCAAGCATGAAGGCAACGGATCGCTGGTCCGTGACGAGTGTGAAGTGGTTGCCCAGTAAATAATGTCTCCATTTACGTAGGGCTTCGACAATAGCGTACACTTCCTTCTCTATTGCCGAGTGTCTCTGCTCGCTTCCTGAGAGAGTTCTCGAGAAGAACGCGACGGGTCGTCCAGACTGATTGAGCGTCGCGGCGATTGCGTGATCAGAAGCGTCCGTTTCCACCACGAATGGCACCATGCTCTCGATCGATAATACCACGGAATTACTGATATCATCTTTGAGGCTGTGGAAAGCTTTTACAACAGCGGCATCTGGCGGGAAGCTTTTGCAATGCACCAGGGGATGTATTTTTTCGGAGTATTGGGGGATCTATCTTGCGTATTAAATGAACATTCTGATCACTCGACGCAATGTCTGCAGGTCATGAGGTGGGGGTAGCTCACGGAGTTGGCGCAATCATTCAGGATCGGGCTTAATCGTGCCGTCGGCTATTGTGTAGCCGAGAAGATCAATTGACCTTGCTGAGAATACGCATTTGTCGTAATTGAGAGTCAGATTATATTTTCTAGCAATGCTCAAGAATCTGTCCAGATTCATATCATGTTCCCCCCGATCCTTACCGCACACCGTGACATTGTCCACGTAAACAAAAGTGTCTTTGAGGTTTTCATCCGAGATGATGTCGTCGTCCATAACTCGTTGGAAGCAAGCTACTCCATTAGTGACACCGAACGGAATCCTCCAAAATTGATAGAGGCGTCTACCTGCCTCGAACGCGGTGTAAGGTTTGTCTTCCTCTCAGATGGGAATTTGATGATAGGCGCTTCGCAAATCGATGGTGCAGAATATTTTGTAATTGGCCATGCGTTCGACCATCTCGTCTATGCGCGGCAAAGGGTAGGCATCGAGATGGGTGAAGCGATTGACCGTTTGAGAGTAATCGACAACCATTCGTTTCTTATGGTTCTGACTGGTGGTCACCAACACCTGCGCGCGCCATGGCGAATCGCTCGGTTCTATAATACCTCCTTCTAGTAATCGCTTGGTCTCAGAAGTGATGAAGTCCGTATCGTCGCGATTTGATCGCTATCGGTTTAGTCCGGCGACAAGTTAGCAAACAGCAGGGGGGACGATACCTCTGCGGTGGTCAGAGCATTTAGAATTATACGCGGTTTGCTTCCTCCAAAGGGTATTTCGACGCTCGTGTGCTGCTTGAGGACATTATGACCCAGAATTACATCTGCGCATAAATCACGGAGCACCAATACCCTTACATCCCGATGCGTGTAGCCTTTTATGTCCAACTCAACATTGCAGTACCCTCGTACGAGGGACTGTAGTGATGTGGAGGCCATGCATACCGTATTGTCTGTCGGGTGGATCTTCCATTTCCTGCCCTTCGCTAGTGAGCTGTTGACGAAACTTTCAGAGCTACCGGTATCAATCAGAGCCTCAGCCATATTCCCGTTAATTCGTACGTTGATGATAACTTTGGATAGATTCCCCGGTGAAGCTGCTGCTACTTTCTTTTGTGAGTAGAGAACCGCAGAAGTGGGTTTATTTCTTCTAAGAGTAGATTTGCATACCCTGGCATAATACCCTTTCTTGTCACAGTTCATGCATGTGGCATCCCTGGCAGGGCATTTGTTACGGGTTGTCTTTTATACCCACAAAAGAAGCATTTACCAACCGAAGTAGTTGCTGAGGAGTTTGACGAGATCTGGGTATCCGATTCCTCGGGTTTATCTCCATCCTCAGTTTCGGAGGTGTCCCAGGGGTTTCTTTGAGTTTCCGCCGTAGCAGCGTTCATGAGCAACACCGGTGTCCCATATGACTCAGATTGCTGCTGAGCCGTATCCATAGCTCGGGCCTGGTCAGCTACCATTTCAAGAGTGGGTTGTGCTTTTTCCAGTAAGCGTTGCCGAATGGGGGCTGACCGGTGCCCCTGGATGAACGCCTCTCGGGTCACTTCATCTTGACGTTCCTCGGCGGTTACAGCCCGGAAACTGCAGTCTTTGCCCAACTGCCTCAGAGCTTGCAGGAACTGATCGATTGTCTCCCCAGCTGCTTGCCTGCGTGTGTTGAGAAGATGTCGTATGTATACCTTGTTCTTGCGCTTCATGTAGAGCGCCCGCAGCACGTCGATCGCTGCGTCGTAGCTGTCACACTCTGAGAAGAGCCTGAATACGCTGGGCGAGACATGGTTTACAAGTGCGGCCAGTTTGTCGGCTCCCTCTTCAATCATGGTCACATAGTGTGAGAAGGAACGGAACCAATGCGACCACTTCATTTCCGAGTCAGTAGCGTTGGGGTCTGCATCGAACCTCTCCGGCTTGTAGATCTTGTCCATAGTCGGTTGAGGGAGCCGAAGGAATCAAGTGAAATAAATTGAAGTGAATGCGAGGGAAAAACCTTCGGAGTGTAGGCTTTATTTCACTTGATTGAAGCCGATTCTACAGACACATAAAGGAATACATGTGCAGCAAGGAATACACGTGCAGTCGATCACCGCAAAATAAATCAGCAATTAGCCAGCATAAGCACGGAGTCCGGTATACTCTCAATTCTCACCATTCAACGAGCACCAAGTGAACCACCGCCGTAAATGACAATGCCCCAGGGACAATCCCACCGACCGCGCGGCATCACGGTTTTATCTGTGTCGTGTGCGAGCCGCGCGACATGTGATCACGCGTCACATCCTTTAATTCATCACAACTTCCACCGACGAACTGAATGAACAAAGCGCGAAGATGCGGCTCGAACAAGTGGGGGGAGACACGTGAACAAACATGAACGCTACGTTGTGTTCAGTTTTTTAAAATGTATTAGGTTTTTAGGGCAAAATTTTCACGAAAAAATTGTTCGGATTCCAATTTGTTCAAACAATGGGGCTTTCGGATTCTGGGGGCACCACGGTATATTTCAGTTATATATATGAACTGGTATATTTTTATTTCAGTAAAAAAAAGAACTGGTATATATCCCCACTCGTTACCGTCCGTCTGGCTGCACGTTCGCCTTAGGACCCCCCTGCGGTCGCCTTGCGGGCACCTTGCGTCTCCCTTAAATTCTATGGCCGCCGCAGCGATGCCCTGTTGGGGAAATTATTACTCTCTAGACAAGAAACCTTTGCCTCAGTCTGAGTAGGTCAAAGTGTTTGTGTTTTTCCTCTACTGTTCTACTATTTAGTTGTTAAGGCCTACCACCTACTTATAATCTTGTCTTTCTTTGACACTTTGGACATTGCTTGAGTTTTCTGCAAGTACAAGGTGACCGGGCTGATAAGCTGTGCATTCTGTTCTTGCGATCAAAAGCCCTCTCTGCTTATAAAATGGAATGGATATATGGGAGGGGAGGGTGATCTGAGGGACAGCAAATAAATGGTACAGAAGAAAGAACTCCTTGTGGACATTGATTATTACTGGACTTCTGTGGTTTATTTTATCCCGATACATGCAACACTGAGTCGGCTAGACGTTGAATCCTCGAGGAGGTCAAGATCCCTCAACAATCTAAAGAATCCTTTCGATCACGACGCGGTTCGAGGGTAGAAATCCACGTCAGTTGGTGCCAGTGACACGGATTCGAATCGGCGTTGTGCAGCGCTCGTGACCGGAGGTGCTTAATCTGCCGGAGGCAGTGCCTGGAGGAACGACAAGTGCTTGAGCGAAGGTAAGCAGGGAGGGTTCTCCGAGGGTGCGATTTATTTTATTCTGTGATTTTAGAGTGAATTTAGCAGTTGTGATTTGTGTGATTTTAGAGATGGGAAATAGAAATTGTAAAATGAAGGAAATTGTGTATACCGAGGCAAATTGTATTCAAAAACCACGGAGAGGTACATGTGCAAGAATTATGTTTGATAAGTATGGGCCTGAAGCTGTGAGAGACATGGGGAAATGGTGCAATTGGACCAAAAATAGTCGATTACCCTTCCCTGAGAATGGAACGTTCGATCACGAGTGTTTAGACAATTTAAGAAAAGTACTGGAAGTGAAAAATAGTGACAAAAAGGTCCAGAAGCAGGTGAACTGGAGCGTTTATATAAATTGGATGAAGGAATGTCATGACAGAGATGAAAAGGCACGGTTGTTAAACCTGAAGGGTCAGCTAGACCAATTAACGAAGCAAATGCCGGTGAGACTTGAAAATAAAACCAAGAGACAGTGAGCAGTTGAACAGTGACCAAGAGACAATTGAGGATGAAGAAGAAGACTCAGATACATGGCCAGAGTGCACAGTTCCGATAGCACAACCGCTCGAGGACGAAGAAGCGGGAGAGACAGAGGGAGATGATGCCACAGGGCAAGGAGAGGCTCAACGGGGAGCCAGGCGAGTAATTAAGAAAGAAACAAGAACACAAAGCAAAAATAAAGTTCCTCTTGCTGACAAGGGTAAAATACAAACTCGATCAAAAAAAATAATGCCAGAGACCGCGAAGGACGGAGATGATGAGGCACTCATTGGCGCGTTTCCATTGCGAGATTACCCGGGTGCAAGGGAGGTACAAGCGATATATCGTCCGTGGGGCTCTGAATTAAGAGCCATCGTAAATGAGATGCCGAAGATTCGAGAGAACCCAAAAAAATTCCAGGCGGAACTACGCGTGGTGGTGGCATGCCATCAGCCAACATATATGGACATGGAAATATTATTAAAATTAGTGGTACCAGAGGGGTTACTCCGACAATTGAAACAGGTCGCTGCATGGCCAGATGAAGCTCCTGGAGACAGGGAGGAGCTCAAAGAACATATTGACACCCTCATTGACGCTGTCACAGAGGTGGTAACACTTAAGACCGACTGGGCAAAAATACAGATGTGCAGGCAACGCGCTGGCGAGGACCCATTGGAGTTCTTAGAGCGTTTTTGGGGTGTATACCAATGTCACTCTGGACTGAAAGAAGAGGGGGTACCATTTGCTCATGTATACCTTAATGGTTTGACGGCCAAATTACAAAATGAAATAAAGCGAGTATGTATTGGTTGGGAATTGAAGGAAGTGAAAGACTTGATGGAATATGTAACGCATTGTAATTCATTGTTGAAACATCGTTCTGACGAGGAAAACGAATCAACATTAATGCTATCCCAGGTTCAAGGTCAAGGTGAATGCCCCGGGGAAAGGAATGTGAGATATAATGCACAAAACCGAGGGCAAACCTATTACCGTCAGAGACCAAAATACAGAGACCAGCGCAGAGATTTCTGTTATACATGCGGAAAACAAGGACACTGGGCTAACGAATGCCGAAATCGTAGAAGCACTCGAACTTATAGTTCGTATGAACTGGTAGAACAGAGACCAGCGGCACAATACAGAGATGAAACTCGCAGACACTCCACGCCTCCAGTGAATGAAAATCCATATTATAGACAGCAGGAAAGATGGGGAACACAGTTTGAGCAAGCTGGTTCATTTCAACCCACTGCACGTCAAACCGAATTCCCTCCTCCTCCTCCTCCAGCCTCGTTCCCTCCTGCTCCTCCCTCATTTCTTCCTCCTCCATCTCAAGGTTCATTTCAAACCCAAAACCCATTCGTTTTATGACAAAGAAAAGAAGCGACTTCGTCTGAGTTACCCTTCCTGACTTTGAAACCATGTGACGAACCGAAATTGACTTTGAAAATTGAAGGCCAAGAGATTCCTTTCTTAGTCGACACAGGAGCGACCAAATCTGCGCTCAGAAGGAGTGATTTCCCAGACGCCTCGTTATCGCGAGAACGAGTAAAAGTAGTGGGAATGTCAGGAGTTGCTAGTACCATTCCACTGACAGAGCAGCTCCGGGTGGAAATTGGACCATTGTCTGCAAACCATGCATTTTCGATGGCAACTAATACACCAATTAATCTGTTGGGGAGAGATCTGTTATGCAAGCTGAATTGTTCAATTAAGTGTACCCCTGAGGGTGTATATTTAGAAATACCTCACGAATCACACATAACTATGATGAATTTATTACAGGAAAATACAGAAAATCTTGTATATCAATGGACTGTGATTAATTGTGAAGCATTTAACCATTTGCAGGAATATTTATCACATTTGGAGAGAAACGTACCCGAGGTGCTCGATTGGGTGAGTAAACACGGCATGGACAGACGGTACTTACAGACTCGACTACATTGCATTGCAGATTGCAACATCAAGGGAAAAGATAACGTCTATGCGAGTGAAACACTCTCGAAATTACACCAGACCTTTGACTTAGTGTTGGGAACAATTTGGATTGGGAAGCAAGGGATTGGCCTGGAGGTGCATCTCACGCAGGAACAATTAAAATTGTGGAACCAACCGTCCAGTGTTACACCACATGTTACTTTAGCGATTGCAGAAGGTTACCAAGAAACAGACATTGGTCACATGGTAACCTCTTTGAAAAAAGCATCACAAGCGACTTTGATGGAATCGAGCCAAGTAAACCGTCTTTGGAAGATCGGGGAACAGGGATTCTGTTGGACAGAATGTCAAGGATCAGCAAAAGCTGTGTTCGAGGTGGTCGATCTCTCAGAATTAAATGGGTCAGGAAAATTACCTGAAATACTCGAACAAGTCCCGACTTGTCTGTGGGCAACACATGCCAACGATGTCGGCCAAATTAAAAGTATGAATCCAATCAAGATCACTATAGATCCAAAAAAGAAACTGCCTCGAAAACCGCAATACCCTTTGTCTCCAGAAGCAGAGGTAGGAATTGCTCCCGTAGTGGAAGCGCTATTGAAACAAGGGATAATTATTCCCACTGTTAGTCAATGTAATACACCGATCTTACCTGTGAGAAAACCTGGAAAGCCAACGTGGAGATTCGTACAGGATTTGAGGGCAGTGAATGATGCGGTAATTCCAGCTTTTCCTGTAATTGCAAATCCAACTACCATTCGATCAAGCATCCCAAGTAACACTACCTATTTTAGTGTTGTGGATCTTTGTTCAGCTTTTTTTAGTATACCAATAGCCCAAGAAGTACAGTTTCTGTTTGCATTCACCTACCAGGGAAAGCAATACACTTGGACTGTATTGCCCCAGGGGTATTGTGAAAGTCCAACATTATTCTTGAGGGCCCTCAAAGACGACTTGGATGATGTAGTTTTCCCTTGTGTATCCACACTGATTCAATATGTTGACGACCTGCTGATCTGTTCAGCGTCAAAAGACGCATGCGAACGAGATACATTGACATTGTTGAGGGCCTTAGCCAGGAAAGGACACAAAGCATCGAGAGCTAAATTGCAATTTTGCCAAGAAGAAGTGAAATATTTGGGGCATATTCTGAAGGGAGATACAAGACGCATCTCCCCTGAACGTATAGCGGCAATATTAAACCTGCCCAAGCCAACTACTGCTAAACAGATGAGGTCTTTCCTCGGAATGACCGGCTATTGCAGACAGTGGATACCAGATTATGCGGCCTTAGTGCGCCCCTGGTGGACATTGGTTCGGCAAACGCACCCAGCCCACTTGCATGGACACAAAATGCAGACAAGGCTTTTGTAACGTTAAAACAGGCTCTTTCTTCGGCTCCCGCTCTGGGTTTACCAAACTATGAAAAACCTTTCCATTTGTACGCATGTGAGAGAAAGGGATTCGCACAATCTGTGCTGACACAGAAGCACGGAAATAAATTACGGCCTGTTGCATATTATAGTACTAAATTGGATCCGGTAGCGCAAGGATTCCCCCCTTGTCTCAAGGCAGTAGCAGCCGCTTCGCTCGCGGTGCAGGCGACAGAAGCGCTCGTCGCGGGAAACACTTTGGTTCTCCTGGTACCGCATGCAGTGACAGCTGTATTGTTAAAAACGAAAACACAACATTTGTCGGCTTCAAGAGCAACGACATACGAACTCTCACTCACAGCACCCATGAACATTACGATTAGGAGATGCGCACCGCTGAATCCCGCTAGTTTGTTGCCAGGAGTACAAGATGGTGATCCTCACAATTGTGAAGAGATAATCGCCCACACGTGTCAACCCCGTCCTGACTTGAGAGACACACCAATCCAAAATTCTGAATTGGTTCTATATGTCGACGGCTCATCATCGCGTGCACCTGATGGATATTTATTAACAGGCTACGCCGTTTGCTCTGATCACGAAGTAATCGAAAGCGGGAGATTGGCTGAGAGCTGTTCCGCGCAGCAGGCAGAACTGTTCGCCCTCACTCGTGCATGCCATTTAGCCAAAGGCCAAATAGTGACAATCTACACTGACTCCGGCTATGCCTTTGGTGCTGTACACGAATTCGGAGCACTCTGGCGTGAAAGGGGTTTTATAACATCATCAGGTGCGCAGGTGAGGAATGGAGCATGGATTGCGAATCTGCTGGAAGCAATACTTCTGCCTCATCAAATTGCAGTGGTAAAATGTGACGCCCACACTGGGAGATCTGATGACGTCTCACGGGGAAATGCCAGGGCAGATGCAGCTGCAAAATCTGCTGCCCACACCAGAGCTCTTTTAATATCACAATGTGTATTGAGACAAGAGGCAACGCCGACCATTGATGATATAAACACTTTGCAGACAGCTGTCAGTGCTAAAGAACGAGATTTGTGGATACTGGCTGGATGTGAATTCGAAAATGAATCCAAATTATGGAGATCATCTGATGGTCGTGTGGTGGCACCAAGAGCTCTATTACCTTGGCTCGCCCGATTGGCACATGGGGCCGGGCATACTAGCAAAGGGGTCATGAGTGCTTCAATTAGGAGACAGTGGTTTGCCCCGGGGTTTAGTCCAATTGCAGAACAGTATTGTAAGACATGTCATATTTGCCAAAAACATAACCCAGCAAGGGGGGTGGAGATGGCCCCAGGGGGTCATCCAATTCCATTCGGACCTTTTGTTCATATCCAGATGGATTTTGTCCAGTTCCCAAAATGCTGCGGTTTTGAATTTGCGTTAGTCATTGTCGATTTGTTCACCAAATGGGTTGAGGCTTACCCTTGTCGGAAAGCAGATGCCATTACTGTGGTTAAACTGTTGATGAAGGATTTCATCTGTAGGTTTGGAATACCTTGTAGGATCTCCAGTGACCAAGGTACTCATTTCACAGCCGAAGTGGTGAAAGAATTGTGTCGCGTATTGCAAATCAAGCAACATTTCGACTGCCCGCATCGTCCGCAATCTGCGGGGGCAGTAGAGAGGCAAAATGGATTCCTAAAGAATAAACTGGCCAAGATTTGTGAACAAACTGGATTAAAATGGCCAGATGCTCTGCCAATTGCTCTCATGACTATGAGATCTACCGCAAATCGAAACACTGGCTTATCTCCGCATGAGATTCTGATGGGAAGACCAATGAGATTACCGAACTCAACTCCTTTGACTTTCAAAGACATGAACGTGCAGCAAATGGACGACACGTTGCTTACGTTCTGTATCTCTCTGAATCATGCTGTAAGAACTTTTTATGCACAGGTGAAACAAGCTCTGCCAGAACCAGCCACATCTGATCATCACAACTTCAAACCCGGAGACTTTGTTTATGTGAAAATTTACAAACGGAAGAACTCTCTTCAGGCACGTTGGTGTGGGCCATTTCAAATACTGCTAACTACCCATACAGCTGTGAAGTGTAAAGGAAGAGCAACATGGATCCATGCCACACACTGCAAACTGGCACACGGCAGAAAAGAACCCGAGGAGAACATTGCTTCCTGATAACTTTAATGATTCTTTCCATTGCAGGATTATTTGTACTACTAAATGCAGGTGGTGCAATGTGTACTTGGTCTGTTAAACCGATAAGTACTGTCTGTGATCAACGTTATTTGCATGTTCTTTGGAGATGGGCCTATCAGACTACCCACCAAACTAAGCCGAGGGCATTCAGAGACCGAAGAAGCTTAACGAGCAAAGTGGGTTCACCACATGGAATAAACACTTATCTGGCTCTTTCTCGTAAACACGCGAAAGCTTTTAATAAAACCAATTGCTGGGTTTGTACTAATATACCTCATTCAGCAGTTACTGGGATACCGCTTCTGGCTATACCATTTAATCTGAGTGAATGGTGTGGGTACTGGGCAAAGGAAAGAAACTGGGATAAACAAGATAATAACCTTAACGACCACATCGTTACCAATGGAAATGGAAATTGCCTCCGACAACGAAATTTCAGTAACTGGTTTTGGCCAAATGTTAATTTAAGTAAAATGCCTCCACATTTTATGGTTGAACGGGAAACAGAAAAACCCGAACTATGCTTGGTACAAGAGGCATGGGGAGAAAGAAGATTAGGGAATTCTGAATGCAGTCATTATGTTTATGAAAATCACACGATGGGACCACAAGTCGCTTTAAATAATACCTATTTCGTGTGTGGAAATCGAGCATACCCATGGCTTCCAGTTAATTGGAGTGGATCTTGTTTCTTGTCATTTATTTTGCCACATATGCGCCTGTTATCTAAGTCACCTTTTGAGCATTTGAAACGGGGTAAACGGGGTTTCACGTCAACTGAACTGTTCTTCATGATTTTAATCCCTCACTACGGTGTTGGACAAACGTCTGTGGGATTGGCAGAGTTAGCTGCTTTGCTTGAATTATTGGCAAATAAAACTGCTCTAGGCATGGTTGATATCAACTCGGAGGTCGTCGCCCTACGTGCAGTTTCAATGCAAAACCGAGTTGCGCTCGACCTCATTCTCGCGGCTCAAGGAGGAATGTGTGCTGTAATTAACTCTGAGTGTTGTACTTATATCCCTGATAACTCGGAGAAAATCACAAACATAGCTGACAAGATTAAGCAAGAAGGAGCCAAGTATCACAATTATTTTACGAAAGATAGGCTTTATTCCTGGTTTGAAGGGATTTTTGGAGGCTGGGGAACTACCCTATTGCATTGGATTTCCGTTGGGTTATTGTGGATCATCATTGCAGTGGTGCTTGTTAGATGTGCAACAATTACAATGCCGGCATTGATTGTTTCTTGTCTAAAAAGGAATACTGCTAAAAAGGTGATGGTGGCCCAAGCACCACCCTCATACCCTGGTTTTGAGACTGAGTCCTACGACTCTTTTGAGATAAAACCTGAACTTGGAAATCCATAAGTAGCGCAAATGAATGTGTTCAATATTCACGGGAATTGTCAATCCACTCTTGCTCATCTGCTTTGTTCCCGAAATAGGTTGTCGAAAATCAGCTGTGCAGCCCAACGGGTAGCCTTATCTTCTATCGGCCTAGGGGCCTACCGGAACCTCAACCAGGTCCGAAGCTGTACAACCACATGAAGCCACCTGGCTTGCGGGACAGGAAAGGCTAAGGGACTGAGCTCTACGATGGGGAAAAGGGGGGATGTGACTACCCAAGAAAATGGGCACACTCAAACGCAAGACAGAATGTATTTCCAAGTGAAGAGAAAATATATATATCGTTAAACTTAACTAGTGTTGCCTTTTTAGGCAACAAGGGGGGAGTGTTGGGGAAATTATTACTCTCTAGACAAGAAACCTTTGCCTCAGTCTGAGTAGGTCAAAGTGTTTGTGTTTTTCCTCTACTGTTCTACTATTTAGTTGTTAAGGCCTACCACCTACTTATAATCTTGTCTTTCTTTGACACTTTGGACATTGCTTGGGTATTCTGCAAGTACAAGGTGACCGGGCTGATAAGCTGTGCATTCTGTTCTTGCGATCAAAAGCCCTCTCTGCTTATAAAATGTAATGGATATATGGGGAGGGGAGGATGATCTGAGGGACAGCAAATAAATGGTAAAGAAGAAAGAACTCCTTGTGGACATTGATTATTACTGGACTGCTGTGGTTTATTTTATCCCGATACATGCAACACTGAGTCGGCTAGACGTTGAATCCTCGAGGAGGTCAATATCCCTCAACAATCTAAAGAATCCTTTCGATCACGACGCAGTTCGAGGGTAGAAATCCACGTCAGTGGACATCAAATCTCCACACCTAAGGTTACCGTGCGACATCAAATCAAAGACCGTACGGCACCCCCACGTTTTCGGTCTCCACAATTTAAAAATACGCCATGCGGCTCCCCGAAAAATAAAAACATATGTAACTGCTACATTGTGTGACCGTGGAAATACTGCGGCCGCCGTATAATTGCTCATAGCCGCAGATTTTGGAGACCCCACGGCTGCCGTGGCAAATGTGACCTCGGCCTTACAAAGTTTTCGTCTACAGCCTTATGGAGTACTGCTTTCCCCTCTGGGCTGGTGCTCCTGCCTCCCAGCTTTACCGGCTTCACACTGTGGAAACCAAGGCATTTTGGATCGTTGGCATCTCTCACAATGAGGATGTCTTTGGGCCTCTCACTCTCTCACCGCAGGCTGGGCAGTGGTCTTTCTGTCTTCTCCTGTCTCCTCTCCAGCCTCGCTCCCCCCCTTGCTCTCTCTGCGATTTGTCCACACCACGTTTCCGCAGGGCGCTCAAGGTCTGCCAACAACCCCCTTCTGATAAAACTACCAAAATCACGAATCACTGCTCACCTTCACACTTTCATTCCTCTTTTTTTCTTGCCTATGGAATAAACTCCCTCACTCCATTCAATCTCATTCTTCCCTCCAGGCCTTCAAAACAGATGTTCACCACCTCTTATCATCCCCCATCCAAATCCTCCATCTTTTCTACCCCCGATAATGCACCCAAGCCCACCTTCTTCAAATTCCCTGCTTTCCTTCCTGAAAGTCCCTTTAATGTCCATCTTGTGTTCCCCGCCCCATCCCTCTCCCTTCCACAGATCTCCTAATGTCTCTGTTCCCCACTGTTTTGTTCTTCTCACTCCTGCCCGTCTTGTCTCATGCCCCCTTGCTGTGCGTTGCGTGTTCGCTCTCACACGCTCCTCGACAAGGTATACAAAAATAACAAAAACCTGACTTGGTGTGTGGAATCAGAGGTGGAGACCCATCATCCACTGGGACTTACATAGGGGAAACTTGGAAAGCCCTTCAGGCCTATATATATATATATATATATATATATATATATATATATATATATATATATATATATATATATATATATATATATATATATATACACATATATACATATATATATATATATATACACATATATATATACATATATATATATATATATATATATATATATATATATATATATATATATATATATATATATATATATATATATACATATATATATATATATATATATATACATATATATATATATATATATATATATATATATATATATATATATATATATATATATATATATATATATATATATATATATATATATATATATATATATATATATATATATATATATATATATATATATATATATATATATATATATATATATATATATATATATATATATATATATATATATATATATATATATATATATATATATATATATATATATATATATATATGCCAGCATCATTGTCCAGCTAATGAAGAGGCTTTGTACTCTGCTGTACATTCACACTTGAACCTGCATAGTCGCAGCTTTGATAACAGTCAAGTTGTCATCTTAGACAGAGAAAAAAGGTTACCGGCAGAGGTTACATGGTGATTCTCAAGCTTCTCCTTCACTTCAACATCTGCCGTGACCAAGGCGAGTGGACACTCGCCAAAATGTCAGCTTTACTGACTAACAGTGCTATATGGAAAGAGTCTTGCCAACTCGCTAGCAGGTGCCATCTTGCCCACCAACCAAACTTGAGCAGTGAGCACATACTCCAAGGTAGGCGCCGATCAACATAGGCGCACTAAATAACTCATTGTTCAAAAAGTATGCCATCTACAACTTTGCAATTTATTGAGATCATAGATGGAAACATTCCATACAATCTGAGATTACACACGAAAGCTTTAATATTAATCACCTGGCTGTTAGTATGGTTTGAACCTGGTTGTATTACGAATTTTTGCAATGCCCGTCATTATCACGAACCACTATTGTTGCTTTGTTTCTATCAGTTTTATGGAACTGAGCTTTCCGACAGGATTACTGGGAGGCACCAATCTTTCTAAGAAAGAGTTATGTAGAATCTGTAATTTGATAATGGACCGCTCGAGATTCGCACACCGATAGAACTAAAACCAGTAATCTGTAGTGGTTGCCTGTGGAATTTGGTGTTCCAAACGAATCGACCTACGAAGATGTAAGCCTCTATAATGAATATATTGTTACGTTTGAGCGGGGGGTATGCATTCAAAGGGTAATTAGGATGTTTAATTAGGTATGCCATGCTGTTCGAGTGCACCAGGATCTCGATGTAATAAGTAGCAATTCAGTGGTGATAAGTTGTCTAGTAAATGTCCATTTCTTCAAGGGGGGAATGATAATTGTCACGTAATTAGATAAGGATACGGGATAGGGTAAGTGTGTCTGCGTAAACCCCTTTTAGTATTCTCTGGAGGCTTGCCGTGACGTCACAGGACAGTGCTGCGGATGGCTCCGCCCCGTGATCACGATTGGCGGAAGGCGGAGGGCCAATAAACGGCTCGATTGGAAGTGATGAGGACGGGAGCATAAAAAGGTTCTGTTCGGGGTCAAAAAGGAAGAGGAAGAAGATCGGGACAGAAAGACCGTTTTTTTGGGGTGGAAGTTGTTGTGCTGGGAGCGTGCTTGTTGTTGCGCTGATTCGGCCCTGGTTTCTTCGTGTCTTGTAGCCTTGCTGAGCCTCGTGCCTCACCTTGGTTGGCTCTGGGGTTCTGCTGGCTCGGAGTACGGGGTCGAACGGCGGGCGGACCTGCCTCCCTCTCCTGCTCGCGGTTTGGCGCCGGAGCTGGTTCCCTGGCGGCTGTGAGCGGACTTGGGCCAAGACCAGGAGGTCGACAGCACCACGGTTTCTCCTGCCCCCCTGACGAGAGCAAGGCCAGCTCGTCCAACGCCAATCCAAGGACTGTTGCGTCCACACCACGGTCCAGCCTGACTACCAGGAATAGCTGCGTTGTGTGTGTGTGTGTGTGTGTGTGTGTGTGTGTGTGTGTGTGTGTGTGTGTGTGTGTGTGTGTGTGTGTGTGTGTGTGTGTGTGTGTGTGTGTGTGTGTGTGTGTGTACCTGGCGCCTTAGAGGGTTTGAGATTTGTCTTTTCATTGGAATTGTCTGTGTTTTCCCCACGCCCGATCCCACACCATCCCGTCGAATCGCCCCGGATCCCTCTTCTTGCCGAGTCTTGTTATTTTTGGTTAGAGGAATAAACGTTATCAACTCAGTGAAAAGCGACTCGTGCCACCTTCCTCGTCCCGTTTGCGGTAGAGCGATTAGAACCGCCATCATTGGGTTATAAATAAATAAACCGCCTCCATCGTTTCGGCTCATTCTACGTTGGCGGGACTGTTCAAGTCCCGTGGACGTCACATTGTTGTTAGGGTGTTGGATGTTCGAACCCCTCTAAATTATATTTGGTATCGGTGCAGGAGAAAGAGACAGTGCAGGAGCTGGCACAGGACATTTACCAATCAGTCAGGATCGCGTATCGGGACCTTACAGTGGAGGCATGGGACAGACTGGCACTCGAGAAATTTTTAGCTGCTCTTCCTGACCCTGAGGTCCGAGCGCTAGTGGAGTTACAGGATCCACCCACCGTTCACCGAGCGGCCGGGTCGGGTGCCAGAGAGGCCATTGGTGACGGTCCGACATGCGGAGATTTAGGATCAGGGAGGGGGGCTGGGAGAAATTAGCATTACCCAAATGTTTCAGGAAATTTGCCAGAAACTGTCAAGTTTGATAAGGGGTAATTCGGTAGTTGGTGCGCCAAAGCGGCGGGGTCCAGCCCAGCCAATAGAGCAATTCGATTATGGCCGAGGGGGTCCGGAACCGGAAGAGACATTACACTGATACCCACGGGGGCCTTTTATGGGGAGTTGTTTCCGGTGCGGGCGAAGAAGACACATGCAACGATATTGCCGGTACCCGGCGATGGAGAGACCCTCCAATAGACTTTCAAGCCCGGAGAGGATGAATCCTCCTGCTGAACCGCCAGGTCTATCCGAGATGTCCTTTCATGGGTCGGGTCCGGAAATCACTGTCGGGGGTCGGGAAAACTAGATCGGGCTGAGCATATTGGGCCATGCTCGGCTGCTGAGATTGTGGCAAAGTGCCCTCCTTTGGTGGAAAAAAAATGAATTGTGGGAAAATTGGCATGGGTTTGTAAGTTCTGCTGGGTTTTAGAGTGACAAAAACAATCGGGACAGTGGGTAATTGGAAACAAAGTGGGCACGAGTGGCTGTCCAATGGCTGGTGCGTGGATCGGGTGAGAAGTGCTGTGTGAGTTGTTTCAAGTTAAGAAGTGAAATGTATGGTGCACACGTTGATTTTCTTATTTTACATGGTGTGGAAACAGGGAAGGTCATGGTCGGTGAAGTGTTAGAAATGCAGGTGTCACATGTCAGGCCGATGGGGTGGGGGAGTCATGTGGGTTTTGTGGGTGGGGATGATGTGCTTGTCCACAGGGATTGCTGAAGCTCACGGTGAGCGGGAATTGCGACCCCCTTCAAGGAGATTCACCCCTGGTGGCTAATGGTGACAGTGTCTGGAGGCAACTGGGAGAGGGTCTGGTTGGGCGACCAAGGCGTGGAGGACCTTGGCGACCCAGGAAGGCCAAAGGAGCCAGTGAAACCCCTTCCAGAGTGTTGTACGGGATTAGAGCTGATGGCTACCAGGGGGGAGGGAATCAAAGGGAGCGGGGGCGGATAAACGTCTGGGTTGGACTAAAGCTTACCTGTGGGCATGGTTGCACCTGAGATGCCCCCATCATCTTGTGGTAACCCAGCCCACGGCCATGACGGGATTCAGCCTGCATCATTAAAATGGGGACCATGACCTAGAAATGTGATGATGACCATGGTGTGAGTGTTTTGAAGATGTGTGAGTCCCACTCGATCCCGCACAACTTGACATGTGCAGCAAGGGCATGAGGTCCGCATAATTTTGGGGCAAGCAAAGTTGAAAATTGGCTTCCCAGGTAACGCTGGGTCTATTAGCATCCACTGGGGGAGGCGGTCAAGTGTAAATATCCCATGAATAGTGTCGTTAAGGCTTAGAGTAGGAATGTAAAGTTTAAGTGTTGTTTTTTTTTGTGGAACCTTTTGTTTCCCCTCTCCAGATCACTCGAAGAGTGTTGGGCAAGAGCGATGATCCAGAGGATGGAGTGCAACTTCGCTCAGTGCTCTCATGTGATAAAATAAAAAAATATATAATAAAAAAATGAATGATTATTTAGGTGAGGATAAGGCCATAAGGGGGTAGTACATTAAGCAGGATAGGTAAGTTAGCTGCGACTCGCTGCCCATTGCCCCTCCTACTTTATTTCGTTAGGTTAATTAGGTGTGAGTCAGTAAGTGTTAAGGCTGGTACGGTAGCGCCTGTGGTATACCTTGCAGGAGCTGCGGTACCAGAGGAGGGGGCAGTGTTACGTTTGAGGGGTGGTATGCATTCAAAGGGTAATTAGGATGTTTAATTAGGTATGCCATGCTGTTCGAGTGTACCAGGATCTCGATGTAATAAGTAGCAATTCAGTGGTGATAAGTTGTCTAGTAAATGTCCATTTCTTCAAGGGGGAAATGATAATTGTCACGTAATTAGATAGGGATACGGGATAGGGTAAGTGTGTCTGCGTAAACCCCTTTTAGTATTCTCTGGAGGCTTGCCGTGACGTCACAGGACAGTGCTGCGGATGGCTCCGCCCCGTGATCACGATTGGCGGAAGGCGGAGGGCCAATAAACGGCTCGATTGGAAGTGATGAGGACGGGAGCATAAAAAGGTTCTGTTCGGGGTCAAAAAGGAAGAGGAAGAAGATCGGGACAGAAAGACCGTTTTTTTGGGGTGGAAGTTGTTGTGCTGGGAGCGTGCTTGTTGTTGCGCTGATTCGGCCCTGGTTTCTTCGTGTCTTGTAGCCTTGCTGAGCCTCGTGCCTCACCTTGGTTGGCTCTGGGGTTCTGCTGGCTCGGAGTACGGGGTCGAACGGCGGGCGGACCTGCCTCCCTCTCCTGCTCGCGGTTTGGCGCCGGAGCTGGTTCCCTGGCGGCTGTGAGCGGACTTGGGCCAAGACCAGGAGGTCGACAGCACCACGGTTTCTCCTGCCCCCCTGACGAGAGCAAGGCCAGCTCGTCCAACGCCAATCCAAGGACTGTTGCGTCCACACCACGGTCCAGCCTGACTACCAGGAATAGCTGCGTTGTGTGTGTGTGTGTGTGTGTGTGTGTGTGTGTGTGTGTGTGTGTGTGTGTGTGTGTGTGTGTGTGTGTGTGTGTGTGTGTGTGTGTACCTGACGCCTTAGAGGGTTTGAGATTTGTCTTTTCATTGGAATTGTCTGTGTTTTCCCCACGCCCGATCCCACACCATCCCGTCGAATTGCCCCGGATCCCTCTTCTTGCCGAGTCTTGTTATTTTTGGTTAGAGGAATAAACGTTATCAACTCAGTGAAAAGCGACTCGTGCCACCTTCCTCGTCCCGTTTGCGGTAGAGCGATTAGAACCGCCATCTTTGGGTTATAAATAAATAAACCGCCTCCATCGTTTCGGCTCATTCTACGTTGGCGGGACTGTTCAAGTACCGTGGACGTCACAATATTCAATGAGACGGAATGTAATACAAACAGGAAATTCAAATACAATGAAAGAAATAGACAATTAATGATTAGAACATTTGAAACAAAACACATTGCATTTACCTTGCGTAACTCAGAGGCGTGTCGGCATCCGATAAGTTTTTCTGCAGGTGGTTTATTGCAATTTCAAGTCGCGATAGAACATTCAAATTGATCACAAAACACGAAGGAATGATGCAAGCCTGTCTTTGAAAAATATCGAAAAAAAATCTGCACAGTTATTGCAATTTTGAGACAAAACAATCGCATTGTGATACTTTTGGTGTCGAGTTCTCATTTCGTGCCATCTCGTTCACTCTTGCGATCGCATTTCTGTCATCGAGCAAAAATATACAGTCAGAGAGTGAAAATTTTTTGTAAGCAGTTTCTTTTTGATATTGTTACGGCTGTGGAAATTCGCAAACCACCATTCAGGACCCGTAGGTGAGATATCTCTAAGTACATGTGTAGTTAGCCCAGACCCGTTGTATAGAGGGAATTTATGTGATTCATTCGGGCTGTGACGCTTTGAGATAGCCATTTTTTCTGTTCTATCTTTATTTTGAACCAACCACGTCTCAACCGCCATCACACAACAACCACCTTAACCACCACGCCAGCCATCGTCACCAACTACAACCACGCTCCGACCCTCAGACAACAATAACAATGCCAACAGCCACTACCTTTACCTTCACAACTCAATCCCGCAAACATCACATCACCACCATTCCCAACGACACCATAACCATCAACCCTCACCACCGAAAACCCTCCACCACCTTCACCTCTCTCCTTCTACGGCCATTCCCGCACCACCTGTGAACACTGGGCGTCGGGCTGTCTCGGGCCCGTTCAGCGATTGGTGCCGGACGCACCGAGCTGCGAGCGTGAATAGCGGCCTTTCCGAGGGAAAATCCGGATCAAAAACGCGACACGCCCACTTCTCCTCCGTCCAATTGGCGAGCGCGGGGTGGCTTGGCCCCGCCTCCAGGCGCGTGTGTGTGTGAAGTCGATATATGCAAATTCTAGGATCAGGGGAGGTTCACGCCCCCGTTTCCTCCGACCAATGGGCGGGCGTGGCTCCGCCCCCGAGGTCATTCTGATCCGAAAATTTGCATATACGCTTCTCCTGCCCGCCTATAAAAAGGCGAGCGCAAGGCAAAGAGAGTGGCAAAAGAGTCGGGTCGGTCGGGTGAGGAGAGTGCGGAACTGAAGAGGGTGGCAGAGTGGAAAAGTCGGGTCGGTTGGGTGAGGAGAGTGCGGAACTGAGAAGAGTTGCAGGAAGAGTTGAGTTCTGGAGTTGCCTGGAGAGGGTTGTCGAGAAGTGGCTGTTGGGGACGTGTTGCGTTGCGCTGGTGGAACTGCAGGCCAGGGAACTCGGGTCCGAGGCAAGAAGGACGGCGGTCGGCGACGAGGTCATGGTGTGGGATCGCTCGTCGTGGGACCCAAGCCAGCCAGCCACTCCCCTCCCCCAGGGCATCAACAATCTCCCCTTCCCCCACGCTGAGATAGTGCAAGAGGGGGCCCCGTTCCCCCCCCCACCCCACACGTCATGCCAACGAAACCCGGCAAGGCGCACGGAGTCGGGGCACAGCCGCGCGGCCACATTTGCGGCTCGCCCACCAACGCGTCAAGAGGACGCGGATAAGACCCACCCGGTCTGTGAGGGTGGCTTCTTTCTTTTCTTTGGGGTTTTTGTGCAAATGTCTGTGTTGATGCCGTCTGTGAAGTAAAACTGTATAAGTGTTGCCGTGTGTGCGCGTAGTCCGTTTTAACTGCTTTTCTTCTTGCATTTGCTTTTTGCGTATGGCTGTATATACGTGCTTTCCGTGTGCCGCGTAATAAAGTGCTTGCTTGTTGAACTGTGCCCGTTTCGCTTTGTCTTTCCTCCATTGACTCTCCATCCTGCTTCACGTAGAGGGTTCGTAGTGGGTGCAAGATCCCGGTAATTAATCTGAACCGTCCAGGTCGACGATAACACCGCTCGGTTATCCCGATAGTAAGAAACGGGCCGCCCAAGCGGCTCATGCCCGGATTCGACTTGCGGCGAGGTACGATCGCCCGGTCGACCATTCGCGCAGGTACTTCGGGAGATCGAATTTGGCGAGCAACCCTATCCTGCACGGGTGGGCGATTGGCACGATTGTGGTGAGGTCAAAAGGCCCACCTGTGACTAGCTCCCGGCGTTGGTCCGAGAGGGTCACGACAGAATTGTCCGTCCGGTGGGCGACGTGCCGCAATTCGAGTTACGTGGCCGTCCGCACGCCGGCGGGCGCGAATTCGCAACAATATAATGGCAAATGGGGATACTGATGATTGTCCGAAACTTTGTCGCAAGGGAACTTGTGCATTATTCAGCCTTGACCTGGTCGAACAGAGAAGCCCCATGCCGCACAGCAGACCATAGCTCCACCAAAATTGAGCTAAATCTTTTATGAAATGCCACTTCTGTCCAAACATGAACCCAAAAGTAACTTGCTTTGGAAGTTTCGGCAAAATGGCTTTGCTTTCGGCTTTCGGCTTTCGGCAGTTTGCAGGAATTTTGCTTTCGGCAAAATGGCTCCATGGAGACAACATGGTGCAGATTGCTCAATCACACAGCCAGATAGGGGACCTCTGCATGAGCAGAACAATAGATGGCCAGACTCTTTATATACAGCACTGCTACAAGTAAGTCCAGCTCTTTTCAATGATAAACTTTTACTGTTTTAATTTCACTGGATGAATAAAAATAATCTGCATCGACGTATTATTTATGGATTCCTCTCTTTTGTTCCTTTTCTCAATCGTCTCAATGAGGTCCCTCCTTGCATACGCAATAAATAGATGTTTCCTTATAAGCTTGAAAATGCATTTTCTCACTTTCAGTTTGATGTCGTTAAAATCAACCTCATCTTACACTTACAATAACGGGCTTCTTTGAAAATACCATCAAGAATAAATAAATTTTGTACTTTTGTACAACTTTCCTGTAACCTTCATGGTTGGCTATAGAGCATCTTCCGCAACACTTTCACGTATAATAATTAGTTTAATCATCATTATAGCTCATATGTTTCAGCAGATGCTTGGAGGCTGCAGAACAATTAAAGGAGATTAAATCGAGCGAATCAGCGACCATTCGTCTTCATGATGGTGATGAGTTTAAAAAAAAAATCGATTCATGCTGGATTTGAACATGAAGCATGACATTCCATTACATGCAATTTTAACTGTGATCATGAGAATTCTTGTTGCACAGAGTGACACTTTACGAAGAGTGTTCACAAATGTTCTCTCAATGAAATAAACTCGTCCAAGAAACGAGTTTATATATTTTTTTAAATCGAGTTATCTAGTTCAGTCAAGTCTTGACTGTCTTCTAGTGATATTCATGATCTGATATGGACAAACATCCTGATCCGTCACTGCTTCCTGAAGCTCTGGCAGCGACAGCTTCTTATTTGCAGCGTTTAACATTTATTTATTGTAAACCTTGTCGAGGCTCGTATAAGAGCTAACACACAATAAGATGGACACGGCAGGGACTTTCAGAAAGGAAAGTAGTGAATTTGAAGGAGGTGGGTTTAGGGTGGATTAAAGGGGATAGAAAAGATCGAGGATTTGTATGGGGGACGATAAGAGGTGGTGGTGAACAGCTGTTTTGAAGGCCTGGAGGGAAGAATGGGATTGAACAGAGTGAGGGAGTTTATTCCAAAGGTGGAAAAACAGAGGAATGAAAGATAGAGGGTGAGTCGTGATTCGTGATTTTGGAAGTTTTACCAGAAGGGGGTTGTTGGCTGACCTTGAGCGTCCTGCGAAAATATGGTGGGGCCAAATCGCAGACAGAGTGGGGGGGGGGGGGGTAGACCGGAGAGGAGATGGTAGAAGACAGAAAAACCAACGACCTGCCTGCGGTGGGAGAGTGAGAGGCCCAAAGACGCAGCCTCATCACGGGAGATGCCAATGATCCGAAATGCCTTTGTTTCCACAGTGTGAAGACGAGAAAGGTGAGAGGAAGGAGCACCACCCCAGAGAGGAGAGCAGTACTCCATCAGGCTGCAGACGAAAGCTTTGTAAGTGGTCAGGGGCTCAGGTGAGCTGAGGAAGGACTTTGCACGATGGAGGATTCCCAGTTGGTGACTGGCTTTGGAAGCCAGGTTGGAAATGTGGTTTTCCTAGGAAAGATCATGGCAGATAGTGAGACCCAGAAGCTTGAAAGGAAGGACTTCTTCCAGAGGTTTGTTGAGAAAGTGGATCGGGGGGGGGGGGGGAAAGAGGGTTCCAAACGGTCCTTTTGGAGAGACAAAGTGAGAGTGTGAGATTTGTCCAGATTGAAAGACATGTTCCACGTGTTGTACCAGTTTGTGATTTTACCCAGATCTGCAGTGAGTGATGAAGCTGCTACTTGCCGTTCTGAGGGATGACAGATGGTACGGCAGAGGGTGGAGTCATCAGGAAAAAGATATAGAAGATTTTCCAGAGAGTCGGAGAGATCATTGATGAAAACCAGAAAAAGAACAGGGTCCAGAATACTGTCTTGAGGAACTACAGCCTGGACAGGAAGAGGGGATGAAAGAACTCTATCATGGGCCACACGTTGACTGTGACAGGAGAGGAAGTCTACGAGCCATGAGTGGAAATGGCCTTGGATGCCATCGGAAGAGAGTTTGGTGAGCAGGGCAGGGTGCCAGACCGTATCGAAGGTTCATCTCGGGATATGGCTCTGATTTCATGTCTGGCATTGAGGACCTCCATCCTTTATTGGGAGAGCAGAAGCTGCATATCCAGGTTAGAGTGACCTGGTCTGAATCCAAAACTGATGATTGGAAATCAAGCCATTGGAGAAGAGTAAGGATTTGATGTCTGAAGCGATGATGGATTCAATAACCTTGCTGATGATTGGGAGAAGGCTGATTGGTCTGTAGTTGCAGGGATCTGTTTTTGCACCTTTTTATGCAGGGCAGTGATGTTTGCTGATTTCCAAGCAGATGGCAGATGACCTTGAGCAAATGAGAGGGTGAATAGAACAGACAGAGGCTTTACCCCACCCATCCAGCACATATAAGGTCTGCTTCCACCTCTTCTTCCCCCAATCCATGGGATTTTTAACATTCATCTCCAACACCACATTTAAAAACTGTCAATCTTCTTCCTTTCTTTATTTTTTCATTGTCTACGACTTACATCCATACATTACAACTGTGAATACCAGAACATTTATCAGCCTCCTCTTGGTTTGTGTCGTCACATATTTATCTTTCCAGATCTTTGTCAATCCTGACATTACTTTTCTACACATTGCTAACCCTCATTTAATTTCTCCTCAATATTATCCACTCACTTCAATCTTAGAACTCAGGTACATGAAACTTTCCACCGTTTTCACATGATCATCTCCCAATATGAACATGTCGATCTTCTCAGTTGACAAATATTAATTTTCTTTTAGGTTTAAATAAAGACCAGCTTTTCCACTTTCCTTCTTCACTGTTTGAAGCAGTTTCACCAACTCCTCTTTACATTCTCTTGATGGAGTGGAATCATCAGCATACTTTAGATTGTTGATATGTCTTCCTCCAAACTATGAACCCCTGTCTGACCCCTTTTCCAATTCCAAACCATTCTGTCTCTCCATAGCTTCTTGTTTTGTGTACAGACTTATCGGCCATATCAGGTGCTTCAACATCCCCAGTTTTGTTGTCTACAAAGTCAAGGTTCGTGGAACAGCTACACAAAGACTGGATCAGGATGCAACATCACAAAATTAACAGCAGAAAGAGGGACAAAAAATATGGAGAGAGATAAACAAGGGATGTGGATAAGAATGGATGCACAAAAGGCACACTGATAAGAACAGATTTAATGGTCCGGGCAAGAGGGGTGAGAGGGGGTGGGGTGATCCGAAACAGTAGGAACAGCCGCCCTGAAGATCTGAAGTGGAAGAACGAGACTGAAGAGGGTGCAGAAGCTGACTCCACAGGAAGAAAAAAAGAAAAACAAATGAGTGGAGGCAAGCAGTGCCCCCGGATCCCAGGAAGTCCACCAGAATGGGACGGCCGCTGAACCATGCAGCCTGCAGACACCTGGTGGGGGGGGGGACAAAGTAAGGAGAGGGTAGAGGGTGCAAGAACAGAAAGGAGGTGGAAGAAGACAAAGAGACTACTGATCTGTTGACCATGGCAAAGCAATAGATCCGTAGACCCAGCCCCACCGGAGAGACCCCAATGTTCCCGAAAGCCCTGACCTCCACTGCACTAAGCTCAGCAATGCACGAGGCAGGGGTGCAAGCTCATAGGGGAGAGCAGCACTGCATCAAGCCCTGGACGAAACCCCCTCAGATGGATGGGAGCTCAGATGTGCAAAGGAAGGCCCCTACATGAAAGAGAACACCCAGTTGGTGACTGGCCCTGGAAGCCGACCTTGAAACGTTGTCTGTCCAAGAAAGACTACAGTTGAGAGGGAGGCACAGGAGATTGAGCAACTGGACCTCTTTGAGAGGGCTGCCAAGAAAGTAGATGGGAGGATCTGTCATGCTGCCCTTCGGAGAGAGAGTGAGAGTGTGAGATTTCTTAAAATTAAAAGACATGCTCCAAATGTTTCAACAGCCTTTGACCCTGTCAAGGTCCAAAAAAGGGAAGAGGCTGCCAGCTGCCTATCTGAGGGATGACTAATGCCATGACAGACAGTGAAGTCATCAGAAAAGAGACCAAAAAAAAGAGGATTTTGCAGAGTCAGAGAAATCAATGATGAAGATAAGGAATAGGATGGGGGCTACAACACTGCCTTAGGGCACTCCAGACCTGATCAGGAGAGGAGAAGAATGGAATTAGTTGAGAGCCACACATTGGCTATGTGAGTGGAGGAAGTCAGTAACCAAGGAATGAATGGTGTTGGCCTTGGATGCCATATTGTTGCGAGGCCGGGACTTCGGCCACGGGCACGACCGCTGGATGGAGCACCGAGTCGGCTCGACCGATCGCCGGGAATTCAGATCGTCGCACCGGATAAGTCCGGAGTCGACGGGTCCTCTATCCGACCGAAATTCTCCAATGGATAGACCACGTGGGGTAGGGTCGATTACAAATTTCAATTTACCTAAATACCAACGTGGTCCAACTACCGGGGAATTTCACCCTCGATGGAACTCGTACGGAAATGAGCCACTTTGCGCCCTCGTTCCGTGTGCGATTCTGAGTGGTTTAATCACCAAGAACCATTCGTCCAAATATCCCCATAGGGCCGTAGCAGCTTTAACTAATTTTCCCCAGCACGTGACACACACAGTCAATGAAAGAAGGGACGTGAACGAACTGAAACATTCAACAATCGGGGTTTATTTATACAATAATGGGGAACTAGGGAACACAGAATCGCAGATTTAAACCAAATAAAGCAAGGCAAGGCAATGCAAATATATACAGCACAAGCACTTAACAGTTTTACGACTTAAAGACGGGGCCCACACACACACACACACACACACACACACACACACACACACACACACACACACACACACACACACACACACACACACACACACACACACACACACACACACACACACACACACACACACACACACACACACGCACAGACAGAAGTGCACCCCAATGGTCTTTATTTGGATCTCCAGCCCGGAGGGCAGTCGGGCTGCAGATCAGTGGTAGCTGGCTACAGATCAGTGGTAGCTGGCTACCTGGCCGCGAGCGCACGGCTGGGCGTCCCCTCCTTCCCAGAGCTCCGGTCACCGTAGGACGGACCAGCGCAGCTGAACCCAACTAAGGTGAGTGGAGGTTGTCACCCAAGCTCGCGATCATTCGGAGGAGGAGGAGGCAGTGGATGAGGACGAGGACCAGGGCTGACGGCGACGAGGGCGGTGAAGAAATCTCGCTTTTTTTTTGGTTCAGCCGTCTCCGCTTTTATTTTGTTCCCCCCGCAGAAGGGGGGGGTGTCTCCGCCCTACCCGCTTCTCCACACCGGACGGCCTTCTGCACAGACTCCCTCGTCGCCCTGTCGCTGGCCAGTTTTGGCACGCAAAAATCCTCGCCGTCCCTCTCACTGGCCAAAACGGGCGGCAAACCCCTCGATTGGCCAGGTGGTGTGGTGACATCACTTGGACCGCCCTTCACAGAGTCGGGGAAGTCTGATTGGCCGAGCGATGGTCACCCCACTCGTTGCATGCCGATTGCTCGAGGGCCGCCGCGTGGCTCCTCCCTGAACTCCGCCTTCTTCCAAAGGACCGCCCCTCACACAGGAAGTTGAGCAACATGTTTCTGCAGGGGCTCCGCCCACCCCTGACGTCGGCTAGAGCGAGTTGAAGGCGAGGGTGATGCGGTGTGGTCGGCGTTGATGTCGGCGGTGTAACAATAAACGAAAAGAAAACCTGACTATTAAAATAACTCCACAGCGCAGGAACATTTAATTACCCATTAGAGTAGGGTCGGGACCCTAACTGGCAACATGTACTTACCGATATAACTGATCTAAAGGACCTGTATGTTGTGTGCTCATGGCTTCCAGATTCGCAACAATATACAGAGAGACTGGAGAGCAAGGTGGAATACCAGACCGTATCAAACTCTCAGCAGATGACAGACAATATTATATTGAAAGTTTTTCAACTACAAACTGCATTGTTGTTGTTTTAAAACAATTTTTTTGGAACAAAAACGGATTTGTTAATCTCATGTTGGTGTCTCAAAACCTCAGCATGATTCGCTTGATGGCCTTCACCTGCATCTGATTTCCTTGATATTTCTTGTTAAATGGCAGGACGTCATTTTAATGAATATATTGAGGACTTCTTTAAAAAACTGAGTATTCTCAGATGATAACTTAATGTTAATTATTGGTTGATTTTCATCTAATGTGACCATTCTTCAGCGGGAAAGAAGATGCTGCCAGAGTGGTTTCCCATGCAAACATTGTCCTCCGAGTGGAAGTCCAGGGAAAGATTTTGGATTTTAGCCATGGGACTCATACACGTTGATCAAATACTGCTTTAAAGATTGCACATAAACAAGGCTGTGCTAGCAGGTGGGACAGTCGAATTAACATGCCTTTGGAAAAAAGTGCCTTGATTATGGAGCATCTGGAAAAAAAGTTTGCTGTGGAATCACATTCCGGTGAAAATTGAGGTGAGACGACACGACGACTGAGCTCTCTTTGAGATGAATACAAGGCTGCCATTCACATAGCGACAAGAAGACAAGAGGCTGTTAATTAATTATTGATAAGCAGGCCGCACAGAAAGAAATGAAGATGCACTGTATTCGTTGATCAATGTTGACATAAATAATGCACCTTGTTTTTTTGCTTGTTGGCAGCATCACCTGCGCTGATACAAACTTGAGAGCCGTGCAAATCTAAAGGTGCAGGTTAAATCAATGAGGTGTGGATGAAGCACAGGCAGGATGGGCCAAGTTTCTTTCGCCTCCTCCTGTGTCAAGGTTTCATTGTATTCCTTGGTGCACACCATAGGAGTGTTAATTTGGCTCCTAGGTAACTGTCAGTGATACTGGTGTACCATCTCTCCACAATATCACAATGTCAATAGTACATTGAAAAACCTCCTGGTTTTTCTCGTTTGTAATTGAGGACACAACATATCTATGAGAGCCTTTCAAAAATGCTGTTACTCAGGTATATATGTACCTTGTAGAATGAAGATAGTTATTTTTTGTATACACAGTCCAGGCTCATAGAAGAACTAGAACATTGAATGGATGAGGATGCAACAGAACAAAAGGTACAGTAGAGAGGATGGTGGGGACACCACCATCAGGGTTGAAGGACAAAATAGAGGGAGATGAGGACAAACAATGGGTGTGGGGAGGAATGAGGGGAAGGTGAAGATGCCTGGGGTGGACAAGATGGATACAGAAGGAAGTTTGCAAAGAGAAAACGGCACATTTGGAAGGAGGTGAGCTCAGGGTGAGGGGTAGGTAGAAAAGATCATGATTTTGGATGAGGGATAGTCTGAGATGGTGGTGAACAGCTGTCTTGAAGTCCTTTCCACTGAACAGGAAATATGGACCAACTTTTAACCCCTCATCAACCTATTTCTCAATGTAGTCACCTTTCATCTCAACACACTTAGCTAATTTGTTCACCACCATCTTGGATCGTCCCCAATCCAAAACCGTGATCTTTTCTACCCTCGTTAACCCCATTCTAACACCTCCTCCTAATTTTCCAGTTTTCCCTCATGGAGTTTCCTTCTGTGTCCATCTTGTCTTGCATCCTGTTTTCATCTGTTATGTCCAAATTCGTTCAGTGTACGAGCTCCTCCACAAGCCCCAACTATGTGTACAACCCCCCCCCCCCCCAAAAAAAAAAATAAGAAGAAGAAAAACACTTCAATACTGGACTTTCAGGCATCATCGTCAAGAATCGTTTACCATGCAGCTCAGATTTCAGATGTGCCACAACTAATCATCACTTGGGGTCAAGTCTGGGATGTCAGGTGGATCAACTGTTCCGACCAACGCTGACAAATGACGACCTGTGCACTCTTGGCCTTATGAACTGGCACATTGTTGTGCAGCAGCAGAGCATGATGCATCAATATTGTTTCATACAGATGGCTTCACACAGCCAGGCCATTAAGTCAGCATAATATTGCCCAGTGATCGTAGTTTAGTGTGGCATGTAATCAATCTGCAGCACCCCTTTTGAAACACAGAATAAACTGTCGATAATCTTGCTGGTGTCTGGACACTGGGTGTGGAACTTTTTGTGAGATGGAGATGGCCGGCGCTTCCATTGCATCGATCCATTCTTGGTCTCAGCATCACAGTGGTCAACGCATGTCTCATCACTACTAGCAAGACTAACAAAATCTTTTCTGTAGCAGCATACAGGAGCTTCAGCGATTCTTTGCTGGATTCCACTGTCTGGTGGCGATGTTGCATGTTGAAGTTTCGAGGCATACATTTGGCAGACACCTTTGACATGCCAAGGTGTTCATGGATAATGATTTCAATGCTTCCAAGAGAAATTCCAAATTGTCTTGCAATTTCTCAAACCTTTATTTAGATTGTTTCTGGAATGGTCATTTCAGAGGGTCATCCAGACTTGGGCTCCTCTTCGTTCGTTTCTGACATGTTTAAACTCCTTCCTTCTTCGTGTTATCGTAGATAATAAGGGCCATATCCTATCCTAACACAGCAACCATGTTTTCATGGATTTGCTTTGCGATGCATTATTCTTTCGACAAATAATTGATGACCATGGATTGCTTAAGTTCTGAAAAGTTAATCAATCAATGACTGAAAATAACAGAACTGCATTGATCAATGAATCTGAAAAGAACAGAACAGACAGTATTGCGGATGGGAAATTAGGTACGATTTATCAGTATATATGTTGCTTTCTAAATTATTCAACTATTTTACCATGTAAGCCATGCAATCGACAAGATAAGTTTGCAAATTGCCAAACTTTTTGAAACTGCCTTGTATCGTTGTGAGATGTGTTGGTTAATTATCAATATTCTTGGTAAAACAGTTGAATAATTTAGACGTCAGAATATTGTTTTTTTGTTTTTTATCCTACTTGTGCCCTTGGGTACATAAGGCTGCCAGAGTAGTTGCATTAGCTAAGGGTTACAATCTTGCACAGGTCGCCACTCTAACGCAAGAAACCTCCACTGACAAGACATTATTGAATTGGAATTTGTTCATGGTGCCGGCGGTAGATCGCCAACTCTTCGTGAAGGACACCCTGGGATCTCCAACATCCACTAACTAATGCAAGCACACGGGACTCTCAGTTTAACATCCATCCGAGGGACGGCACACGCACTGATGAATCGCCATGTGTGCGAAATACCAGGGAGGCAGTATCTAGCTGGGTAGGGATTCTAACCTCGGCAAGACGGGCCAGTAGTGGAAAATAGATAAGCATTTTAAAATTTCCTGATGATGTGAAGGTTGGAGGCAGGGGAAACAAGACAAGAGTGCGGACATTCAATAATGGACTGAAAGATGGCACATGGCACATTAACTTGGAGATTGAGAATTGTAGGATTTAAGGCATAAGCAATTACGGTAATAGGGTACTGTGATGCAAAAATATAATCAGCAGGAGGAGGGACATTTGGAAGTGCAGTAATTGCAGACAATCCACAGCCTTTTGCATGATCTGTGAACAATATTTACAAATTGCTTACTTTGCAACAGGCAAGAACTATCAAAAGACTTCTTTTGAATGGAGAAACATACTGCCTGAAACTTTCCATTAAAATAAAAAGAAGTAATCATTCAACATTTGTTGAGATGTAATGTGAATGTAGCAGGCAGTCCAGTATATAACAACGCACAAGAGAATATTGAATTGAATATTGTTACAAATAAACAGATTTGACATTTTAAAATTGGGACCATCATTCAGTTTCCTCTTCTACTCAAAGAATCTTCCATTTTGAGAAGAAATCCAAGCTTGCTGCAAATGTTATTTGTAAAAAGAGGGAGATGGTCCATTACCAGGAATTATTGTGAATCTATTACAACCGTCAATTGCTGTTAATATGGATGAAAAAGACAAAACAAGTGCTTCTCCTTCTTATTTCGCATGCAGCACAAGGCTATGGGATGGCATCATTGACTGAGGGCATGGCTTTGCAGAAGATGCAATGGTCAGGACAACAGGGCAGGAATATAATTGGAATTTGTTCATGGTGCCGCAAATGATACCATTGGATCTTTAACATCTATCAACTAATCCCAGCAGACAGGACGACCAGTTAAACATTTGTCTGAGGGATGGCACACACATTGATGAATCAGCCTGCTTGTGAAACACTGGGATTACAGTCTAGAGCTGAGTCGGGATTCAAACCAAAGTTAGACAGCTTGGAGGTGCATGTGCATAGCTCTCGGTCCTAGGCGGCCATCCTTCAAGTCATGAATAAGTGCAGGCAGAGTGGTTTAGAGGTAGTGCACTCACCTTTAAACTGTTTACAATGGGTTTGAATCCTGGCCCATCTATAAACTGTCAGCCTGGTGATTCACATTGAGGGTGGGGGCATCACTGATGTCATGTCCATAAAGGACACCAATACATAACCTCCAAACTAGGAGGCATCTGTATGGCACTCAAGTCTTTGCAGACTGAGATTAAAGCCTATGGTCATGAATAGACAAAAGCAGAGATGTCGATCTAGATTTTGCCCTTGTTGTGGGCTCATCAGGACAACATACTGCTGATCGTTTATTCGTGACCAATTAGGCACATTAATAAAACTGAAACGAACCCCCAAACTTGACAAGGCAGCAGGGCACAGATGGAGTCCCATCACAGGACTTGCCAGCAACAAGCGTCGCCTGCCATGCGATCACATTATCTCTGCCCTGCTGACACCAGTCAGGAGGTTTGCAGCCAGGAATATTAAATTCAACCAAAGAAGCACACTGACTATTAATGTGGAGAACAACAAAAAAAAAACAGCCTGTAGAAAAAACATTTTTTGGAAGTTTCCCATCGTTGATGCACTGTCTTTTTACACCACCTTATTTATCATGATGTGTTAAATATTCTTGCCTGTTGTTTGTGTTCTTCATGACGTCCCGAAAATCACTTGGTTTCAAGTTTGGATTTATTGTTTTGTTTGACTGCCAGACAGGTAGAGGTCAGGTAAGGGAGCATGTGCCAGAACAGCGCGTCGCTGCATCCACTTTCCGCCGGTACTCCAGGGGCCTCCGTCTGGCCATCCCCCAGGCAGATGCCAGGCCCATCCCCATATCTTTGAGATGATGGTCAACCTGCTGCAACCATGAGGCACGTGGTCGGCCCACTGGCCTCCTCCACTCATGAGACTCCCTCGCTGAGAGAATCTGGTGAGCAGGATCAGCGTCAGGAAAACGAGCCACATGTCCATACAGCCGCAGCTGACGCTCACGGACTATGCAGGTAACAAATCTCATCCGAGTCTCTCTCAGCAACCGCTCGTTGGACACAAAATCCGACCAGCGATAGCCAAGGATTCTCCGAAGAGACCTGGTACCAAAGGAATTAAGTCTCCGTCTCAGATCCTTGGTCAGAGTCCAAGTCTTGCATCCATAGAGCAAGACTGGAAGTACCAAGGACCTGAAGACTCGGACTTTCGTCCTCCCGCACAGGTACCGGCAGCGCCACACCCCATGATCCAGTGAATCCATGACTCCCCAGGCCCGACCCAGACGTCCATTGACCTCCGGCTCACAACCTGCGGAGACATGAATATCACTGCCAAGGTAAGTGAATCTATCCACGACCTCAACATCCTCACCACAAACAGACACAGACAGGACAGCAGCATCCAAGATGTCACCGAAAGCCTGGATCTTAGTTTTGACCCAAGAAATCCGTAATCCCAACGGCTCCGACTCCTTATTCAGCACGTCGAGGGCCCCCAAAAGGATATCTAAGGTCTCCGCAAAGATGACTGCATCATCTGCAAAATCAAGGTCCGAGATCTTGACATTGCCAAACGATGCACCGCAACTTGATCTCTCCGACATCCTCCCAAAAATCCAGTCCATACAAGTGCTGAAAAGTGTGGGGGCCAGTACACATCCCTGACGAACTCCAGTAACAACTGGAAATAAGTCAGAGATGGTACCACCACACTTCACAGCACTCTCAGTACCAGAGTAGAGTTCAGACATCAGATCGATCAGTTTCGGTGGCACCCCACGAAGACCAAGAATCCTCCAGAGGACATCCCGATTCACTGAATCGAATGCTTTGCAGAGATCAACATAGGCTGCAAGCAGCCCCTGCCGAAACTCTCATCTGCCTTCGGTGAGGACACGAAGTGCAAGGATACGGTCAATCGTTGACCTCTTTGGTGTAAAGCCTGACTGCTCTGGACGCTGGTGCTCAAGCAGATGTTGGCGAACCCTATCAAGAATTATCCGAGCAAAGACCTTGCCCGGCACTGAGAGCAGCGTCACCCCTCGGTAGTTGTTGCAGTCTTGGCAATCACCCTTCCCTTTCCAGAGAGGGACAACAAGGCCCCTCTTCCAGTCAGTTGGGATGATGCCTGTGTTCCAGACAGAGCACAAAACTGCATGCAACGACACAAGTGCAGCATTTCCACCAGCCTTGAGAAGTTCAGCATGGATGCCACAGATCCCTGGAGCTTTGCCCCGTTTCAACTGGTTCACCGCAGCCCGTGTTTCCACAAGCGATGGTGGACCACAGTTGATTCGAGGGTCAGCAACAGGGATTGCAACACCCTTGACGTCCAACTCGACAGCTGGGGGATCAGCCTGGTACAACCGCTCAAAGTAACCGGCCCAGCGGGCCTTCACTTCAGACTCCTCTGTCAAGAGCCTACCACTCTCTGCTCGAACTGCAGTGCTCCGAGGGATGGGCTTGGATGAACGTAATGTGCGAATTCCCCTGTAAGCGGGACGAGAATCACCTGTCCACAGGTGATGCTCTACCCCCTCAAAGATTCCTCACACATAGGCCTCCTTGTCCACCCTCGGTGCATGTACAGTTTTACGCCTCAGCTCCCTGAACAGCTCAGCTCTGCCATTCAGCCTGGCCCTGCGACTCTGGTCAATGGTATCCAGTGTCCCTTGAGAGACAAAATTCTTCTTTGCCCTGCGGTGAACTCCAAGGCATCCACCGGCAACATCAAGGACGGTGGTCTTGAAGGTGCTCTACAACTCTTCAGGAGCCCCCAAAGCACCCAGACCCCCCAAGTGTCCACTCAGCCTGTTCGCAAACTCCTCAGCTACTCTCTCATCCCTGAGCTTGGCAACATGCAGCCTAGGCTGGGATGGTACCATTCTCCAGGATTTAAGGTGCAGCTTTAGAGTTGCTACAACAAGCCTGTGGTCAGTATTGAGGAACTGAGCACTCCGGTAGACCCTGCAGTTCTGGATCATCCTCCAACCACCGTCAATGAGGACATGGTCAATCTCCTTTGCCACACCGCCAGCGTTGGAATACCAAGTCCAGCGATGAGCTTGCGGGCGCTGAAACCATGAACCAGCCACCCTAAGTCCATGACTTCTTGCAAAGTCAAGGAACTTAGTGCTATTCTGGTTCATAGTTCCTGACCCATGGGGACCAACACACACCTCATAACCATCCCTATCAGTTCCAGTCGATGCATTGAAATCCCCCAAGACTAGAAGTGTATATCGTCTGGGGCACTGATCAACCACAGACTCGAGTATGGCGTAGAATGCATCCTTCACGGTAAGATCACTCGCCTCAGTCGGAGCATAAATAGAGACCAGGGAATGACACCTAAGGAGTGGCGAATCCTTAATCTCATAATACGCTCGTTGACCGGTGTTACCTCAATTATCATTTGGGTCAGCTTATTGGACACAGCTACAGCAACTCCTTGGGTATGGTAACCATCAGAGCGACCAGACCAATAGTAGGTGTAACCACCCACCATTATCTCGCCGCAATCCGGTCTCCGAACCTCAGAGAGAGCTGCAATCCCGATGTCCAAACACTTGAGCTCAGATGATAACAGAGACAGGTGATCATCCTCTCTTAGGGATAGGACATTCCAGGCACCCACCCGAAGGGACTGCCTCAGGTTAACCCAAGGAGACCGGCGTCTGGTGGACGACACCTCAGCACCACTCCGACACACTCTCCCGCAATCTGACCCAGGGATGTTACCCTGTGGTTTCCCTCCTATCAAAGATTGGGGGTCCCGAAGGCTTTGCCCCAATCCTGTCATCCGGTGAGCTGCCCTGCGAAGGGAAGCTGCACAGGAGGTACTCCCACGGAGTGGGTTTTCAGATTTTTTTGCGTTTTTGCGTTTTGCGGATTGAAGCGTTTTACGGTGGCCGGAGTGCAAATCCTGCCACCAACCTCCTAATAAGAAGTAACACAACTGCAGGAGGACGTCTGCAGACACAGTTGGGCACTAGATATGGATGGCCGTTGGCTCACAAGGAGCTCCTCCGCCCTTTGACAGGTTTTGTTTTTAATCCTGCTGGGTGTCCATATCCATACACCCTCCTCACCAGAAAACCTGGTGGGGGAGACGGTTTAGTCGCCGACAACCCGACCATGGAACAGGTTAGTACAGGTTTACATGGTACCTGTAGCAGGTCACAGATCGAACCTGACCTGACTTAGTGCTATTCTGGTTCATCGTTCCTGACCCATGGGGACCAACACACACCTCATAACCATCCCTATCAGTTCCAGTCGATGCATTGAAATCCCCCAAGACTAGAAGTGTACCTCGTCTGGGGCACTGATCAACCACAGACTCGAGTGTGGCATAGAATGTGTCCTTCACGGTGAGATCACTCGCCTCAGTCGGAGCATAAATAGAGACCAGGGAAATGACACCTAAGGAGTGGCAAATCCTTAATCTCATAATACGCTCGTTGACCGGTGTTACCTCAATTATCATTGGGGTCAGCTTATTGGACACAGCTACAGCAACTCCTTGGGTATGGTAACCATCAGAGCGACCAGACCAATAGTAGGTGTAACCACCCACCATTATCTCGCCGCAATCCGGTCTCCGAACCTCAGAGAGAGCTGCAATCCCGATGTCCAAATGCTTGAGCTCAGATGATAACATCATCTGAGTATGGTTACCATACCATCAGTATGGTAACCATGGTAACCATCAGATAGACAGACTAAGCAAATTACTTTACTCCTCTGTGCACTTGGGATGAGACTCCACCCTATGTTGCACATCCATCATCCTTCAGACAGGTGGGCTGCAGCCTTTTCCCTCTGTTCAGATCTTCTAAAAATCACAAGCTTGTTAAACACTTGAAATATGTCTTTCAACCCTGACAAATTTCTCTCTCTTTCTCTCTCTCTCTCTCTCTCTCTCTCTCTCTCTCTCTCTCTCTCTCTGAAAGGACTGCCTGGCAATATCCACCTCACCCCCAACCCCATCTACTTTCAGAACAATCCTCTTAAATCAGTTCAGTCATTCAAACTCCTAGATCTCACTGTCAGCCATGATCTCTCTTGGGTAAACCACATTTAAACGTTGGCCAGCAAAGCCAGCTGCCGACTGAGTATCTTCTATCGTACAAAGTTCTTTCTTGGCACACCTGAACTCCTATCCACCTACAAGGCCTTCATCCACAGCTTGATGTAGTACTGCTCCCCCTCCTAGGGCTGGCTCCCCTGCCTCAAATCTTGCTCAGCTTGACGCCGTGGAAACCAAGGCCTTCGAGATCATTGGAATCTCCTGCGATAAAGCTGAGTCTACGGGCTTATTACTTCGCCATCGCAGACAGGTCAGTGGTCTTTTCGTCTTATACCGCATCGTTTCTGGTCTTGCATCCTCTGCTCTTTCAGTGCTTTGTCTATGCCCCTCCCCCCCTCCCCGATTTCTGCAGGGCTCACACTTTCCACCATTAACCCCCTTCTGGTAAACCTATCTAAATTCAGGATCACTACTCATCTCCAGTCATTTGCTCTCCTGTTTTTTTCCAGCCTGTGGAATCGACTTCCACATCCTCTTTAATCTTATTCTTCCCTCCAGGTCTTCAAGACAGCTGTTCACCAGTATCTCCGATCTTCCCCAATCCAACACCATGATATTTTTTACCCTCATTAACCACACACAAATCCATCCTAATTTTACAGTTTTCCCTCCTTGGAGTTTCCTTCTCCATGCACACATGTTTTTCATCTGTTATGTCCTGATCCATTCAGGGTACTAACTCTCCCATAAGCCTCGACTATGTATACAAAAAAAAATGGATGCCTAAATTTGGTGCATGTATGGCAAGTACCCCTCATTCGTCAGAATCATAATCTTATGAATTATATAATCAAAATATATTTAAAGAAAACATTGTCATGTCTTGGACTATTGTGAGCACCTCGCTCATATAACTTTTTGAAACTCTCTCATCAAATGAGGTCAACCTCCTGCCTAATTTGGTTGGATGTGCAGGATTTATATTAAGAGCATGTTGTTTTGATTGGCAGAAAATGCTCTCATTGTCAAATTATCCCTTCATGTCCAATTATCAGCCTGAGATGTGTCAAAAGGCCATTAGCGAAGTCATCAATGTGGGTTCCAGCTGTCACAATGTTGAAAAAAAGCCATTGTTAAGAGATTGTGTGACTTTTATCATACAATGTCGAGGTTCATGGAAGAGCGAATTGACAAGTGGCTGAGTGGCATACAGAGACAGTAGGAAGTGAAGGGCTAAAATAAGAAAAGACTGACAAAGTTAACAGGTAATGGGGGCAGTGTTTATGAAAACATGTTAAAGCTTTATAGAAAATCAGAGTTTCAGACTTCCACTTAACGCTGAAGGTTGATGACTTCTTCCAGTCTGAGTGGTGTCTCATAAGCTTTGAAGCTTGAGTGCAGGTGAATGCAGCCATGACTTCAATAAGAAACAAGAAAAACGATGATGGCATTGTGTCCACCAAGTATTGGTGGTGCGGATGTCATAAATGTCTGGTGCCCATGGGAATAAGCTGCTCCCCAAAGGGGGAAGATGAGAGAAGTCCCAGGGTTAAAAGGAGTGAAAACCAACTGGAGATAGCGAGCCGCAACGCAGCACATGGTATGAAGCTCCATTCGTCAAGAGAGGGAAAATATTGCTGAAGATAGTGCTGGAAGAGTGGTTTAGCTCCAATGAATTCCAGCAAACTCTCATGAACTCCAGTGAACACTGCCAAAACTCCAGTGGACTCCAGTGATCTCCAGTGTACTCCTGTTTAACACTGGTGAAACTCAAGTCTGTGAATCATTTCCACAACGGTGTAAAATGGCGATCTGCCAGGCGAAGAGAACAATGAGGGGGTAAAATGGTGAGCTGTCAGACAAGGAGAACAACGAGAGTGTATAATGGCGAGCTGTCAGACAAGGAGAACAATGAGGGTGTAAAATGGTGAGCTGTCAGACAAGGAGAACAACGAGGGTGTAAAATGGTGAGATGCCATGCACGAACAATGAGGATGTAAAATGGTGAGCTGCCATGCAAGGAGAACAATGAGGATGTAAAATGGCGAGCTGCCAGAAGTAAAAGCCCTTTCTTCCTCTCCTCTTCTCTGAGGGAAAAGTCTTCAAAACCCGCAGTCATGTCGGGCAAACTGATTGGTTAGAAACCAAATAATAACCACCCCTACACTACTGTCATTGTTGGACAAGTAAATGGAACAAAGTTGACAATGTAAAGGTACACTACATCTTCAATCTTGGACACGTGTTTCTCGTTGGGCGGCCAGGTGTGACGTTTTGACAAAAGTTGGCAGCAGTTTGTATTTTTACCCTCGCCAAAGGAGAGGGAATTGCATTTGGGCCCGTTTGTTTGTCTGTCTGTCTGGCTGGCTGTTTGTTTGTCTATTTGTTTGTTCGTCTGTTTATCCACACAAAATGTGCTCAGGTAGGCCACAAGCACCACCTAGTGGTCACGAGCAGTACACTATTTATTCAACAGCACCTGTGTGAAGTATAAACAATTATGTCAGTATGTCTATAAAGTACAGTATGTACAATTGGAGTGTGAGTACGTCTATAAAGTATGTACAATACAATGAGAATTTGAATTCTTCGATGAAGTATGTGCAATTATAATGTGAGTACGTCTATAAAGTATGTACAATGAGAATGTGAGTACGTCTATAAAGTATGCACAATTGGAGTGTGAGTGTATCTATAAAGTACGTACAATTAGAATGTGAGTATATCTATAAAGTATGTACAATTGGAGTGTGAGTATATCTATAAAGTATGTACAATTAGAATGTGAGTATATCTATAAAGTATGTACAATATAATGAGAATGTGAATTCTTCGATGAAGTATGTGCAATTATAATGTGAGTACGTCTGTAAAGTATGTACAATGAGAATGTGAGTACGTCTATAAAGTATGTACATTTGGAGTGTGAGTACGTCTATAAAGTATGTACAATTAGAATGTGAGTACATCAAAATGTATGAACAATTAGAATGTGAGTATATGTATAAAGTATGTACAATTAGAATGTGTACGTCTGTAAAGTACGTAAAATAGGAATGTGAGTACGTCTATAAAGTATGTACAATGAGAATGTGAGTAGATCTATAAAGTATGTGCAATTATTATGTGAGTATATCTATAAAGTATGCACAATTATAATGTGAGTACATCTATAAAGTATGTACAATGAGAATGTGAGTATATCTATAAGGTATGTACAATGAGAATTTGAGTATATCTATAAAGTATGTACAATTGGAGTGTGAGTATATCTTTAAAGTATGAACAATTAGAATGTGAGTATATCTATAAAGTATGTACAATTAGAATGTGTACGTCTGTAAAGTACGTAAAATAGGTATGTGAGTACGTCTATAAAGTATGTACAATGAGAATGTGAGTATATCTATAAAGTATGTGCAATTATTATGTGAGTATATCTATAAAGTATGTACAATGAGAATATGAGTACGTCTGTAAAGTATGCACAATTAAAATGCGAGTACGTCTATATAGTATGTACAATGAAAATGTAAGTATATCTATAAAGTATGTACAATTATTATGTGAGTACGTCTATAAAGTATGTACAATGAGAATGTGAGTATATCTATAAAGTATGTGCAATTACTATGTGAGTACGTCTATAAAGTATGTACAATGAGAATGTAAGTACGTCGAAAATCCAGACGATATAACCACCCGAAAAACGTCTGAGTGAGTTTACGGAATCTTTGTTTGCTCATTATAGTTTTTAGTGTGTCGTGGATAAATCCCCTACTTTTTATAAAAGACGCCATTGGATCTTTATCATTCAACGACAACTATCAGACACAGACAGTTAAACGACAAACTGTGGGAAGGTACACACACTGATGCATCGGCATGCATGTGATCCACTAGGATGACGGTTTCCAGCTTGACCGAGATTATAACCAAGGTTAGACAGCTTAAAGGTGAATGTGCATCCCTCTGTCGGCTATCCTGCAACCCAACGTGATGAAGAGATGAGTACTCGACAGAAGTTAAACAGGGTCTCCTTCCGATCACTCATGGTTCATACAGGCACTGATAAATTGTTGAGATGAGCCATTATTTATCTTCATATTATTGTTTCAAGTTTGCATTATTGGTCCCTGGTAGGCCTTGCTCTTATCCTTTGCAAACTATGTTCAAAAATTAATTATGATTTTCAACAACTATTGAGTGAGATACTAAGCAGATCATAAAAGAGTTGTACATGGAATAGAAAAATGTATTTCTTCCTGGAACCTTATTTTTTGGTATAGTGTTTCAATGTTATGACTATCCGAAGATATTAAATGATTATATTGTCCTTTCACAAATCTATAGTCACGAATGGACATTGAATATCCCATTTTGCTTCAAAAAACAGACACAATGGATCAACCTGTGTCACTATCCTTGCCAAATTGGTCAATCAGCACAACACCAGTCAAATTGTCACGGCTGAGGTAGTGCTGGAACTGCCAGATTGAATTTATCATTGATTTTTGGTCTAAGTGTTTATTGAGAGATAGATAAAGAGTCTACTTGCAAATTTTGATATCATCATTTGGTTGGGGTTCGTGACCACTCACAAGGTGCAACCAGGTGACCACACACAAGCGGGTGGCAACCAAGGGTCTTTTCAACTCTTGCCCTTGTGTTTTCAAGCATGGTATATATTTCCTACAAGCTGCAATTTTGTTTGAATCTCGATCTTCCACAACGCTGAGAGAACATGCGGCACATTTGATTTATCGTGATGGCATAAATAGCATCATATTTTGTCCAAGTCCTGCTAAATTGGAGGTTTGTGGAAGTGCCAAGAGGGTGGATTGTGCTCAACAGTGTTCAGATGCATAATTAATTTGAAATAAAATTAAAAAAATTAAATTTTAAAGGTTGTAGAAAGAAAAAATTCCGAAGTTTCCATCGTTGATGCACCATCTTTTACACCACCTTATTTAACTCGTAACCTCTGCCCACCTCAGGTGGATGGAGGTTATGTTTTCACCGCTGTTTGTTTGTGAACAGGATGTCTCAAAAAGTTGAAGATGGATTCAGACGAAACTTGGTGGAGAGCTTGGGTATGTGACACAGATGAAATTATTAGATTTTGGTGAAGATCTGAATCCGGATCTGGATCCGAGAATTTTTAAATGGATTTTGCACCATTGAGAGATTGAGCCAAAAATGACATGTAGTAGGATATCTCAAAAATGTGTAGACGGATTCAGACAAAACTTGTTGGGCAGGTTGGGTATGTCACAAGGATGAATTGTTTCCATTTTGGTGAAGATCCGAATCCGAATCCGGATCTAGATCCAAGAATTTTTATAGAGATTTTTCACCAATGAGTTATCGGGCTAAAATTATATATAGCAAGATATCTCAAAAAGTTTTGAATGGATTCGGACGAAACTTGATGGATGAGTTGGTTGGGTAATGATAACAAGCCGGCTAAATTTTAGTTCAGGTCCGAATCCAGATCAAGCCTATCAGTAGTTATACAAAACGTCAACTAATCAGCCTGGCAGAGGGAGATATGCACTCTACCGAGTGTCCTTCTAGTTACATTCTTTATTCATGCCTGTTGTTTGTATCCTTTATGACGTCCTGAAAAACAGTAAGTTTCCTGGTTGGAATGATTTTTCTATTTTGCTTGACTGCCAAACAGGCAGATTAACTAAAACAATTGCCTCACTCCTCTATGTGTTTGCACTCTAGGGACGAGATTCCGTACAATTCTCCAAATTTAGAGTCAAAACACTGCTAAGCTATAGGTTCGTGTTCCAATTCATGTTCTCCATTGTTCAAAATATAACATTCAATTGAAATCAAATTGTTCCTCGATCATAGGCTGACATCTGTGGACAGACAGATAAAATGAACCAATTATTGCTTCACTCCGCTTTTTACTTCACGCACAGGGTAATAACAATTACAATTACATCATGGACCCTTGCACTCAATCAAAGTGAAACAACATATAAATACAGAAATTCTGATTTTTCACTGGAATCGGTTCTCCACCAAGGATATGTATGTAAATAGATGACAAAAAATGGTTTAAAATGTTATGCATTTTCAGGATAAATATATCTGTTTCCAGCTTTCTAAATTTCCTTGACAAACTACTCCTGTGTAATTACACCATGATGGAATTCAAATCAGTACTTTCAGAATTTGTTTAATCATCAAGACGTCATTACGAGTGGCATCTCCACACTCTAATACTTGGCACGGAGATTCATCTTTATTTTAAGCAACGATTGCTCATCAATAAAACACCAGTTACAAAGCCACGCTACTGCGAAGAACAATATGTGATCAGCGTCACCGGTGACCCAACTGATTCGGATATAAACCGCAATTACAGTCGTGATGGAAATTAAGTAATTGCAGGTGCAGCAGGAAATCAAGTCCCATGCAAAGGTGTAAAATCGCTGCATCTGTTGACAATCATACTTGCGCCGGTACAAGCAATGCATCCCGAAGGCGATGATCCGCCCAAATGCACATCTGTTACTTCCAGGACCGCCTAGTTGCGGGCGGAATGCAGACCCAGGCAGCAAAGGTCGGCAGCGACGAGGCATCCGTGCGTGTAAAATTGCCTCCACACACACGCACATCGAAAATTGCGTATCGAGGAAAGAAAAAAGAACATCGCTATTCGGCACAGACAAGAAAAATGCGTTGTTTTTCTTAACTGTCTCTTTCAGCCAAAGGTCTTTCTTATTCGGAGCAGCCATGTGTGAAATGCTTCTTGGGGCAAAAATGCTGAGAATCTACACAACAAAGTGGATGTGTAAAAATAAATAGCTATTCGATGTTTTGTTTGGATTATAGTGGGATAAAGCCACATAAGTCTCAGCTCAGTTTTGATTCGCCATCGCTTTCAGGTTGAGATTCAATTTCCATCATCACTATAATCAGCCACCTTATTCAGATTCAAAATTTGGGACATCACCAACAAGCCAGAAAGGCTCAGCTCGAACATTTTGACCACCTATGGCTCTTCGTATATCATTGTGCAACATTCAAACATAAAGACATCAAGTACCCTCCCACAAGGGGAGAGTGGGGGTGTAGGGGTGAGATGGGCATCATGTGGTTGCAATATGTAATTGCTGAGACCTAATCATTTCCATCATTGCCTTGTGTGTGATGCTGGGTATGCAGTCACTTCATTGCATGGCACTTGCAAAGCTATGCAAAATAATATCAGTCTTTAGAGGTGTCCATCAACAGTGTACATGCCTGGTGTTGGCTTAATAGTCAGGGTGGTAGGCTTGGGATCCTAGGATCCTGATTTCAAATCCCACTCCTCTGTTGAATTAGTACCAGGTGGGGTTGATGTGCCTGTCATCCTTCTGAGGTCGGCACCATGAGTGCCAGAATGCTGGTATCCTGTGTCGGAGCGGTGACCTGTCCAGGGTTGTGTCCAATAGCCAAGGAGACTGCTTAGACAGCACCAATGCTCTGCACAGAGTAAGGTCCCAATAGATGGATGGATCATTGGTGTGTTTCAAGTTTCCAAAATGCTGGTTGTAGTTGGTAAAGGTACCACGAGCTAGTCTGATATGGGAGATATATGGTCAGGGTGTTGCGTTACCTTTGAACGAACCATCTTTCAAGATCGGCAGTAATCCAGCTGACCTTTATACATCACTCATCTGAATGTCAGATATTAGAAGGTTTATTTCCAGAAAGGGTATGAGGTTATTTATTTATTTATTTATCTCCTGTTTCTGAGGCTCGTGGAATTGCTGGCACGCACAGATCACACGGAAAAGCAAGCAGAAAGATGCCAGACAGCACATAATTTGACAAGACAAATACAGCCCCTGTGCGTGCACCCTTGGTGGTGGCAGCGACATCTCGTCGCTTTTCTTTCAGCAGTCGGCGGGAAATTTTAGGGAGAAAGGGGATGCGAGCCCATGGGATTTATCCATACTTTGTCTCCAAATACTTTGCGTCAAGCGAGGAATCAGCAGGTACCATATTCAAAGTCTTTGGTGTGAACCAGTCAGGGTCAGACTCGACAAGCCACCTCCCAGGCTCAGAGCAGACTCTCCAACCACAACACCACAGCCATTTTTGCCAGCAAATTAATTTTTCAGTGTTTAAATGACAATGAAAATAATTTTACCATTTAAGATTGAATTATTGATCTTAAGTAGTAGATTCTACAAAATGCTAAAAATGACTTCCAACATATTCTGAATGTTCTTGATTTTAGGAAAGAGGAAGGATGGAAATCAATCGTTCATTTTTGAGATGAGGCTATTCCACTTTCGTATCTCAATATCACCCTATCTATAAGGATGTGCATGTGCGATCAACTGGGTAATTATGACTGGATGCTAATAGCTAACGAGCAGAATTGCATCGAAGGTCGTAAGGTTAAGAGAATGGGAAAATCGCAAGAAGTCGTGCGTTACTGATGGGAAAGAACAAGAAATGCATTTAAACAGCCATGCTACGGTCTCGAGTTGAATGAAATGTTTTCCTCGGACACCCTTGGCTCAGACGCTGGAGGGGTGGAAGGAAGCTTTTGAGAAGCACAGGCTGGAGTAGATGGAGGTAATGCGGGTCAGACAGCAGAGAGAGAAATTGAACGTCAGGTCAGAGGGGTAGGAGATAAGGCAGGGAAATGGATTTGTGTACCTAGGTGGAACTATGTCTGGTGATGGTAGTTTGGAGGAAGATACAAGTGGGTGCAAATGCATGGAGGAAAGTGGAGGATTTGTTTGGTGGACAGGAAGATATTGTGGAAGTTGAAAGGGAAAGTCCTGAGATCGTGTTAACACGCAGAGCAGCAACAATAGAGGTCGCATATCTGTGAGAAGAACAAGAGTTGGAGGATTGCAGGAGTCTTCTTTGGTCAGATGCAGTGTGCAAGGTTGCGGCGTAGCATCATTGGCTGAGGATGTGACTGTGCTGCTGATGCAATCCCCTCTGGTGGTATGAGCAGGAATTCGGAATTTGGCCATGGTGCTGGCGATGGTGCACCCTTCACAAAGAATACTGTGGGACCTTTAACATCCACCAATGAATGCTGGCAGATGGGATCCCCATTTAACGTCCATCTGAGGGATGGCACACACATTGATGAATCACCCTAATGCCTATGAAACATCAGGATGACAGTTTATAGCTGGGTCGGGATTCTAACGCAGACTCGACAGCTTTGAGGTGAGTGTGCATGCCTCCAGGCCATTCCTGTCGGCCCATTGCAGGAGTGAATAGAGTAGATGGAAGTAAGATGGATGAAGCTAGAGAGGAGATGGGTGTGCAGATGAGCTTGACAGGAGGGTTGGTAAAGAAACAGTTGAAATGTGCACGTCAGCTCATGCGGATGGGGGGAAATAGACTTCCAAAGAGAGCAGATGTGTTGAAGGAGCGAGGCAGGAGAAAATGGGGTGGACTGCAATTGTGATGGAAAGATTGTGTGAAAAGGGATGTCAGAAAGTGAGAAAGACAATTTATTTCGGCTGGTGATTGCGAGTGGTGGAGGAGTTTCGTGGACAGCTCGGTACCACTCAGCCTCACCCCTTATAAAGGTATTTCCAGGAAGAACATATGGTAATTATAGCCAATGACTCCACGTTTGAAGAACAGGTTTTTACAGCTACTAGGCCAGAAAGAAGCAATCCGATGTTGCATTGCCACATTCAACTTACACCTCGAACAAATTCAACCAACTCGTACATCCTAGCTCAGTGTTTCAGGGTGAAGAATAAATTATTTTATATTCGCATGTGCAATGACCCTGCAATGGAAAATCGAGCCTTTGTGTATTGTCACGTTAGGATTTTACGATTAACTCTTGCAAGCCTCTCGTATCTCGCAATGTGCAAGCCTCTCTCTCTCACATGTCTGATGACTGAACACTTAAGACCTTGAAAAATGCTTTGGTGACTGAATTTTTCTGCAAAACATGTTGCACATTTGGGTGATGTATCCAACAGTTGAATGCATATCTGACCAGGAATTAATTGTGAATTTGATCTGCTTGTTGCATCACCACTGAAGTCCGGATGTGACTCCGATTCATTGCGACCAGAGAACAGACTTACAAGTTGGCACATGATTGATAACTACTCTTTTGAAAGATTTGGTGGGATCTTCAATATCCACTAACAAGTGTTAGGGGGACAGAACAACCAGCTCAAAGTCACCATTTAAGGACAACATACTTTATGCAGCACCAGGACGGTAGTATATTGTCGTTTGGGGGAAGGAACCCAGATTAAAAGGAAGTAAACTTTTTCAGTTATTCTGTCATTCCCTTGAAATAATGATGCATCTTGTCAGGTCACATGTCAGAATTATGAGCAACTGCTAAAGCCCTAAAGGCTGCACCTTCACTCTGAACACGTCAAGCCGACACTCAAGGCATGCTCAGAGATGTATGTATACATGATAAACAAAACCCACACGTCATGTGGATTACATCATGAGCAAGGCAATGTAGAGATGGGTTAAAGTTACCATGAACAAAACAATCTCAGTTGGACAAGTATTCACAAATTACATTGAAAGTTCATATTGCGTCAATGATGGAAATACCTTTAAAAAATGCATTCTGTGCAATATTACACCTGCTTTCAAATCACATAAATTTGATGCAATGCAAGATTCTTAGAAGGTCTGAGCAGATAGTGCCTCGGTTCGATTCCAGATGTTGATAAAACTGTCGGATTGGTGCTTCGTCGGGAGGAGGTTGCATCACAAGATCTGCATTCCCTCAGATGAACGTTAAGCATGATTGCTCCATCTAGTGTTTTTCACGAAGATTATGCGAGTCATATCGCTGATATCCTAAAAAAGAGAAAATCCAAATCCTACCAAAATAACCTTCAGTCGAACATGAATCCTGACCAGCCAGTTCATGAGAGACTTGAGCCAATAACTTTCCTTGGCCAACCCCACAAGACTGTGAGAATAATTGGGATCGTTAAAGAAAAATGAAAGGAGGAAAACTGGCAAACATTTAGAAAACGAAAATCCCGAACACCATGTTTGATTTTGTGGATAGAAGAGACCAAATATGAATGATGTGCACAAAATAGTGGATTTGTATCATCACCCACCAACCTTCATCAAGTAACCACCCCTCCCCTGTTCACATTGATTTCAGGCTTACTCAGGGCAGAGCTTGTACATATTAAATCACATTCAAGACAAGGACATTTGGAAACTAAAATGTACTTTTTTCACAAATTAAAAGGACATTGGTGGACAATTACATGGACATGCCTGACCCATCCCCATCTCCTTGAGATGCCGATCAACTTGCTGCAACCACAAGGCACGTGGTCGGCCCGTTGGCCTGCACCACTCATGAGGTGGACGAGGTCAAACGATCCCCTACCACACAGGATAGCTGCAGCAGGTCTGGATCAGATGTACAGACTGCACACAGAAGAAGCTCCAGTACTTCTGAAGACGATGCAACCTCTTTCATGGATTCCATCAAGGTTCACCAGAGCAGCTGCTTCCTTTAATAGCTATGCTGTGCAGCGTCTTACTGGCAAGACGGAGAGTGGTCATTGGTCACTTGTTCAGTATGACTGCTCCTATATGCCCGCAATAATACCAGTGTGGAACAGTTTACCAGATGCCACTGTAGGTCACCCAACAACATCTGGGATCAAGGCTTTCTGCTCCAGAGCACACAAACATCTTAAAATCGAATACACTATACTTATGATAATGTTGTTTTGTATGAATGATTGAGTCACCTTGTTTTTTCTTTTATTTTTAATATTATTTTCTCATTTGTATTTTTGATGCTCTGTGCTTTCACCGTACACGTGGGCACTGTTTTTGAGTTTTGCAGTGGTTATCTGTAAAAAATAAATAAATTAAGAGGAGAGCCACCCAATGCCCCATCCACAGAGCACGTGTGGTCACCCAATGGTTTGATGAGCATGACACTGATGTTATCCACATGTCATGGTCTTCTTAATCACCAGATCTGAACCCAATCAAGCATTTATGGGATATTATGTAAAGACGCCAGAGACAGCGTTTTCCATCTTCATCAAACAGGTGTGAGTTGATTGACTTTCTCGTGGAAGAATGGTGCCGCATCCCTCTTGCAGAATTGCAGATGCTGGTGGACTCTATGCCACGGCGCATACAGGCCGTACTGGCCACACAAGGTGGCCCAAGGCCATTTTAAGTTACTTTACATTGGTGTTTCCATTTTTTGTCCACCACCTGCCCAATCAGGAACATAGTCTCCTTCCTCATGTAAAATGAATTTGTAATTATACATGCAGAAGTTTTATTCATACCAACGCACAAAATTCATTTTCGAAAGTTGATTGTAGGGAGTATGGCAGGGGGCACAAAGCTGAAAGCTCGCCTCGAGCGCCGAATACCCTTGTATCGGCCCTGCATACAGAACTTCTCTTTTGTTTGCCTATCATCTAGCCACCTCCCTCTCTCAATCCCAATCCTCATTAAGTATATAAAACGCAAATTGTCTCTCAAAATGGAAGTAGTGATAGCAATTACAATCATTTTGTGCACATTTGAATGCGCAGCCATTTTTTATCCCATGCAATCCCTCCATATGAAGTACTATCGTACTCCATGATAATTAAATTTAAACTGAAGCTGTACTCATTTGATTTTTTTTTAAATGGTATAACAAAAAAAATTCTCCATTTTAGTTCATGAGAATAAAATAAAAATTAAAGATGAAGAATATTTATTTTTTCTGGGATAATGGAAGCACAAGAAAGGAATCAAGCAGCATGAGAGCCTGTCTGATGGAATGATTGTGTGAAGGCACTCGAGCAGCATCATTTCACATTATCTATACCAATTAATGGTTGTGTGTGTGTGTGTGTGTGTGTGTGTGTGTGTGTGTGTGTGTGTGTGTGTGTGTGTGTGTGTGTGTGTGTGTCCTTCATAACTCCAAAACCATAAAAACCAGCAGCCTGAAAATTTGCATGCTGAGGAAGGGAACTCCAAGGTAGTGCAAGAGTGAAAATGGAATGTTCTGGTTAATTTAAACACCCATTTTAAAGATAATTAATTGCTTTATTTCATTATATCCTTTATCAGGTGCATCCTCGGCCACCTCACTCTTTGGAGTCTTATGGCATCTCCTGGGTAACCTTGATGGGTTCTGAAGCCGCCATGTTTTTTGGCCTGCTCAACCATGCCCTGACTTGAAACAGGCCACAACGATTTCTTAACGATAAAGTTTTTTTTTCACTTTCCTCACTCCTATTATCAAATGAGTGTTCAATATTGCTACAAATTGCTGTGTACATCGCTTTTGTAAGTGTTATACTTTTCAAATTAGGAAATTGGAGGGATTTCATGCATTATATAATACGATTTTCCACTATCTACTCTCACAGAGTAATTAAAGTATATCATCGAAATATTATTTCGGTTTTGACAATCGGATATCTTCCAAACTAAATAAGTGTCGAAATCTGGAGTGAAATCTGATAATTTAAAGAAAGAATGAGTCTTGCAACTAAGTCTATATACCTATTCACTTTAAGTATGCAAAGCTATGTTCCCTCCTCCAAAGATACACAGGAAAATGTGAAATTTCCAAAGCATTAAACTTATCTTGTTCTACTGTTTGGAGAATTATATTGAGTCAACAAAAAAATTAAGAATGTACCAAAATTAACCAGCTTCATTGAGTTATATGACAATGCATTCAGTGCTTGACGTCACAGCCTGTCCCCCAAAGGGACTGCTTATCCATAGCGTCTGCCAGATCTGTGTCTACATTTTCAGAGGTTTTGTGAGGTGCTCTACTGGGAATCAAAGCAAATCTGGTATAAAAAAAACGGACGTTTTAAAATGAAGCTATAACATTTGCACGGACCACATACGATGTAGCACATGACGCGTGCACAGATGAGCAGGCAACATGGCAGATTATTTGCAATGTTTATTTCATGGGCGATTAAACTTTGCGATGTCTTCCAGGTTGTTCTACATAAACATGAACTCTTTTGTGGATAAAGTCATTGTTTAAACGAATTCATTTTATTTTTTTACTGCTGCATGTGCAGTGAAGACCAGCTATAAAGTGAAAGGGATCCTATATGGTATGCAGCCACAGCCTGGCCATCAGTTCCTTTTCAACCATTTAATTGGAGTGCTTGCTTGAGTGCTTAAGCCACTTGCCGAGCGCCCTTCAGTCGTGAGCAGCACCACACTATGTCATTCTGAGCAAACCGTTCACTCACTGCGGATGCTTTTGTCATGCCATGTCTTTCGGAGCAAGTGATTTGTGCTCCGTTATCCTGAGTGAGTAGTTTGTGCTCCATCATTCTGAGTGAGTGGTCCGTGCCCTGTCATCCTGAGCGAGTGGTTCGTGCTCAGTCATCCTGAGCGAGTGGTTCGTGCTCCATCATCCTGAGTGAGTTGTCCATGCATACTCTGTCATTCTGTGCGAGTTGTTGTGAAATAACACCCGATTTCCGACCATTTGCCGCATGAACATGTTTTCTAAATTACTGAGCCAATTTTGTTTTTCCACCTGTCAAAGTCAAAGGCAGCTGTTTATACAGATTAATGTTTGTGACCATATCCCTGAAATATGTATATAAATGCAACGTTGTTTTTCAGTGAAAGCTTCGAAAGGTTTTTGGGTTGTGTACTGTATGAACTGCAGTCAGTAATAACACTGACTCAAAACTGCCGATTCCTAAAAAAATTACCGACATTGGCCATACAGTAATTGTGTGTGCGTGTGCGTGTGCGCGTGCGCGTGCGCGTGTGCGTGCGTGCGTGCGTGCGTGCGTGTGTGTGTGTGTGTGTGTGTGTGTGTGTGTGTGTGTGTGTGTGTGTGTGTGTGTGTGTGTGTTGTTCATAAAGCAGAACATATTCTCTTGCAAACTCCCATATCCCAACCCTTGTCTCTCTGCCTCTCTGTCTTTCTGTCTCTCTGTCTCTGTCTCTGGACATATCGGAGGGTGGTTAAGTCGGGATCGTGTTTGTTTCTAGACGTGTCCGGGCGAGGTTTGTCTCCGGTCACGTCCGGATTGTATTTATCTCCAGATGGGAGTTTTCTCCAGATGTGTGGCAGGAGGTGTTTATGTCTGGACGGGAGTTTGTCTCTGGACACGTCCGAGCAGTGTTTGTCTCTAGACAGCTTGGCAACGGATGCATCCAGGTGATGTTTGTCTCAGGACACGTCCTCTCTGGACATGTCTGGGCAGTGCTTATGTCTGGATGGGAGTTTATCTCCATATTTGTCCAGATGGGAGTTTGTCTCTGGACAGCTTGGCTCCAGATGCGTCTGGGCGGTGTTTGTCTTCGAACGTATCCAGGTGGTATTTCTGTCTGAATGGGAGTTTGTCTCTGGATGTGTCCAGGCAGTCTTTGTCTCTGGACAGGTCCAGATGGTGTTTGTCTCAGGACAGCTTGTCTCTGATGCATCCGGTAGTGTTTGTCTCCAAACGTGTCTGGGTGGTATTTATGTCTGGGTGGGAGTTTGTCTCTAGACGTGTCCAGGCAGTGTTTGTCTCCAGACAGGTTCAAATGGCATTTATCTCTGGACGTGTCTGGATGGGAGTTCGTGTCTGGACAGCTTGGCTCCGGATGCATCCAGGCAGTGTTTGTCTCCGAATGTATGCAGCTGTATTTATGACTGGATGGGAGTTTGTCTCTGGGTGTGTTCAGGCGGTATTTGCCTCTGGACAGCTTGGCTCCAGATGCGGCTGGATGGTGCTTGTCTCTGACCATGTCAGGGTGGTATTTATGTCCGGACGGGAGTTTGGCTCTGGACATGTCCGAGTGGTGTTTGTCTCCAGACAGCTTGGCACCGGACACATCCTGGCGGTGTTTGTCACAGGACACGTCTGGGCGGTGTTTGTCTCTGGACATGTCTGAGAAGTGTTTATGTCCGAATGTGAGTTTATCTCCAGATGTGTCTGGATATGAGTTTGTTTGTCACTGGACAGCTTGGCTCCGGATGTGTCTGGACGGTCTTTGTCTCTAGATGTGGTGGTGTTTGTCTCCGAACATGTCTGGGCAATATTTATGTCTGGATGGGAGTTTGTCTCTGGACATGTCTGGGTGGTGTTTGTCTCCAGATGTGTCTGGGCGGTATTTATGTCTGAGCGGGCGTTTGCCTCTGGACATGTCCAGGCAGTGTTTATCTCCGGACGTGTTCAGGTAGTGTTTTTCTCAGCACCCGTCCGGGCGGTCTTTGTCTCTGGTCGCATCTGGGCGGTATTTATTTCCCAACGGGAGATTATCTCCGAATGTGTCCAGATGGGAGTTTGTCTCTGGATGTGTCCAGGAGTTGTTTGTCTCCAGCTGCATCTGGGCAGTGTTTGGCTCCGGACACATCCAGGTGGTATTTATGTCTGGACGAGAGTTTGTCTCTGGATGTGTCCAGACAATAATTTGTCTCCGGATATGTCCGGATGGGAGTTCGTCTCCATATGGGAGTTTGTCTCCGGATGCGTTTGAGCAGTGTTTGTATCCAGATGCGTCTGGCGGGTTTTGTCTCTGGAAGTGTCCGTGGAGTGTTTGTCTCTAGGCCGTGTTTATAGTATGACTGGTTGGAAATGGATTTCAGACATTATTTTGTTTCCATCTTCACTGTTATTCTTTGCAGAATCATTTTGATGAGACAGTATAAATCGTAATTAATGCTCCACCGCATGTCTGCTTTTCCTTCCTCACCTCACACTGTCTTCCCTTCCCCTACCCCTCCTCACTCCCCCTCCCTCCTCTCTCCTTTCCCTCCACTTCTTCTCTCTCTCCCCCACCCCTTTCGTATCCCCGTCAGCGAAGCAACGGGTGGTATTTGCGAGTTGATTAATAAAAGAAGGGGGAGAAAAAACAACAAACCAAAAAAATAACAATGTGTGCGATTATTTCTTTGAAAGGAAAAAAAAAAAGAGGAAAAAAAACATCAAAAGTCAGTGCTCATTTTTGTTTCGTTTAATCTCCCAACAAGAAAAGACTAATGAAAGTCTGATCCAACAAGGTCATGTTGCACACCCGTGGAGCAGGATACTTCCACCGCTCCTTCATCATTTATGAGGCAGCTTCGTATTCCTCTGAAATATGAAACTGATCTGGAAAAACATTGTGCTTAAATCGGACAATTTCTCACCTGAAGTGCTCTTTTCCATGGATTCGACTCATTAAAAGAGCGTTGTATCCACAGAAATAGCATCACAAGCAAACACTGCTGTTCAAACCGATAACCGAGAAAAACAACTGTTGCCCGTACGATTAAAAAAAAAAAATCCATTCATAATATCATCTCCATATCTCATGAACAGACATGTGATGCTTGTTTTGCATGACAATTAAATCAGGCGGGTGAATGAATGGCATTAAGGAAAATCAGTCGTGGTACGCTGCTGTCATCGCATGGAAAGGAAAGACAGCGTGAAGGATCCAAATGAATTGGGAAGCTTTTCCAAGCCAAAAACTCATTTGTCACATCTCGAAGAAGAACCAAAATAAAGTTCAACTCAACCATGTAAAAAAATGATTTCTTCAAAATGTCAAGAATTTCTAAATTCAAAACACAAGGTAATTTAATATGACAAGGAAAGTGAGACAAAGGAAGATGCCATGTGCTATTAAAGCCACTTTCTGATGCCATTTTATGCTCTTCAAATGAGCTACCGATAACTGAACGAAAAAAACATGCATTAGCCATGTTAACATTAAACTTCTCGTGGTATACCATATTTCACATGTGACATGGTGCGGTGAATGGCATGTCATTGCTTTACCAACTGAGGGTAAATAAGCAATAATTAATCAGGGTATCAATGTACAATACTCTCAGGATAGGAAGTTTTGATGTCCACGCAATATGCAACATCAAGGGAGCCAACAGATTGAATGAAGTATACGTCTTTGACGAGTTTATGGATCTCTCACCTCAAATGAGCAATTCTTTGGAGTGTGAATTGGTAGAAATGGGAATTCAGCGTAGATATTCAGTGAGCACACATCACAGTGGGTGGAACCGGTAACCTTGGCAACATCATTCCATTCCACCTGCTGAGATTTCCAACCCATGCTTGTTGTATCTCTGAAGTACTGCTTGGGAGCAAAAGTGGAATTATGGAATCTCGGCTGGGAAATGGATTTAGGCACGTTTTGAGCCTACCACCTGACCAAAGATTTCCGAAGTTCTTTCCATGCCAACCGACCACGTCCAGGCATGTATACCTCTCCACGTCGCTTCTTCAGCCCCAACCCGCCCTCTCTCGCTATAATCCCCATAGCTTTGCTTCGGCAATTTAAAGTCAGTATTTCTCACAGCGTTTCATTCTGGTTACCCATTTGAAGATCCATCGATCAGTAGTTTCATTTTCATTTTTCAACATCAGTTTTGCTTTGGGATATCAGTTTCGATTCATCACTTCAAGTTGTGATATGACGCATATGGTGCATAAAAAAGGTCGTCAAAAAGGATTTTCGGGGAGATTCCTTTTCAAATTTTCATGGGTCTAAAGTGTCTTAAAAGGTCTAAAAGGGGTCTAAAATATCTTCAGGGTCTTAAAATGTCTGGATTTTACAATTAAGATGTAAAAAGGGTGGAAGGGGTGTAAAGGGTGTGGAAGTCAAGTGGGTCAAAAGTATCTTAAGGGTCTAAAGGGTCGAATGGGGTATAAATTGGTCAAAAGGGTCTAAAGGGTGCAAAGGTTTGAAAGGGTCAAAAGAGGTCCAAGGTTGAAAGAGCAAAAGAGGCTTGAAGTGTCCAAAGGATCTTAAACGTGTCCAAAAGGGGATTAAATGGCCGATATATCTGAAAAGTGTCAAAATGGTCAAAGAAGGTCGAATGGTCTTTAAAGGGCCTAAATGGGTATGAAGGGTGTAATGATCTAAGAGGTATAAAGGGTCTTTAAATGTCTAAGGGGTCCAAATGGTGTAGAGGTATCATGGTTATAAGGGTCTAAATCGGTATTTTGAGGTTAAAGGGGTCTAAAGGGGTTTTAAAGGTCTAAGTGGTCTAAAGGGTGTAGAGGTACAATGTGGATAAGGGGTCTCAATGGGTATGAAGGGGTTTACAGAGTCTAAAGGGTGTAAAGGTATGTGGGGTATAAAGGGTCAAAATGGTCTAAAAGGGTGTAAAGTGGTCTTGAAGGTTTAAGGGGTGTCAAGGGTCTTTAAGGGTTCAAGGGATGTTTAGGGTCTAAGCCTTATTAAGCCTTTAGACCCCTTAGGAATCAAGGGGCATGAGGAGTCGAAGCCTTATTGAGCCTTTAGACCCCTTAGACTCTCGGGGTCTAAAGGGATGTAAGGGCCTAAGGGGTCTAAATGGTCTTTAAAGGGCTTTTGGGGTGTTAAGGGTCTAAAAGTATTAAGGGGTCTTTAAAGGGTCTAAAGGGGGTGTCAAGGGCCGAAATGGCCTTTAATGAGTCGAGGGGTGTAAGGGGTTGTCAGAATCTCAGGGATATAAAGGAGTGAGGGGGTGTTAAGAGTCTTTTTAGGGTTTAAGGGTTTTAAAGGGTCTCAGGGCTGTAAGGGGTCTTAACGGTCTAAGTTGTGTTAATAGTCTAAATTGTTTTTCAAGGATCTAAGGGGTCAAAAGGATCTTCAAATGGTGTACTGGGCCTAAGGAATCTCAAGGATCTTTAAAATGTCGAGGGGTCTTATGGGTCTAAGGGGTGTTAAGGGTCTAAAAGGTTCTTAAAGGGTCTAAGCCTCCTCAGGGGTGCTAAGGGTTCAAAGGATCTCCAAAGGGTCCAAGAGCTCTTAAGGGTCTAAAAGGTCTTAAGGGTCTTTAAAGTGTCGAAGGGTCTCACCAGTTCAAGGGCTCTATGGTGTCAAAAGGTTATGTTCCAATAGTACATTACATAATTTATCGACATAGGCATGGTCCTTGCCACATTTAAACAGTACGTAATTAATGGACATCCTCACATGTGACTTTTTCCACAGACAAACATGAATGAATGAATGTTGGCTTTTGATAGTGCAGTGCAATGTAGATAAATATGAGGTGTACAAAATAAATAAAGAGAGCAGTGTACTGGTTTTTCCCTTTGAGCTATCTAGTCTCTGTTTGATTCCTATCCCAACTGTAAACTGCTGGTGCTGCATGGGCAGGGGCACTGCATGGTCTTTTTAAGGGGCACCAGTCGTGCCGACCCATCACTTAGCTGATGGATTTAATCAAAAGGTAGCACGTTGTACTTCACAAACATATAGCATGTCCATCTGTGAGTCTCAATTAAGATGTAAAATGAAGTGAAACACAGGAAAAAGGACCTTATAGCACGTTGTTGTTGTTGTTGTTGTTGTTGTTGTTGTTGTTGTTGTTGTTGTTGTTGTTGTTGTTGTTGTTGTTGTTGTTGTTGTTGTTGTTGTTGTTGTTGTTGTTGTTGTTGTTGCTGCTGCTGCTGCTGCTGCTGCTGCTGCTGCTGCCGCCGCTGCCGCTTCCGCTTCCGCTTCCGCTTCCGCTTCCGCTTCCGCTTCCGCCACCGAAGGTGGACAGAGGTTACAGTTTCATCGGTGTGTGTGTGTGTGTGTGTGTGTGTGTGTGTGTGTGTGTGTGTGTGTGTGTGTGTGTGTGTGTGTGTGTGTGTGTGTGTGTGTGTGTGTGTGTGTGTGTGTGTGTGTGTGTGTGTGTGTGTGTGTGTGTGTGTGTGTGTCTTTGAGCAGGATATCTCAAGAGTTTATGGATGGATTTGGAGGAAATTTGGTGGATAGGTTTGGTTTGTGACAAGGACGAATTGCATCGATTTTGGTGGAAATCCAGATCCAGATCCCATAATTTTTTTTATAACATAAAAGTAATTCCTCGCCATTGAGAGATGGGCAAAAACGATATATGGCAGGATATCTCAAAAAGTTGTTGACGGATTATAACAAAACTTGGTGGATCATTTGGGTTGATGACAATAACAAGTTGATTAGATTTTGGTTTGGGTCTGGATGCAGATCCGGCCTATCAGGGGGATACAAAACGTAAACTGTTCAGCCTGGTGGAGGTATGCGCTCCAGCGACTGCTGTCATAGTTTTCTGCTGCTTCAGGAAGTATTACTACACTCGCGGGGTATACTTACACATTGTCAGCAATAACGAACCGCGTGCTTCCCCAATGTCCCAGGTTGCTCACCTGCATTTTTTTTTTCAATATTCTTTTCATTTATTTATATTTTCATTTATGGATGCTATCTGACGATTCTGTGATTTTCCCCTGGTATATCAGCTTCGATGTCCATTGGCATGCAAAATTTCAGCTCTTTATGTTACCCGGAAGGTACCGATCTTTAAATACCAGTGAGTCAGTCAGTGGTTAGAAATATATATATATATATATATATATATATATATATATATATATATATATATATATATATATATATATATATATATATATATATATATATATATATATATATATATATATATATATACATATCATACACGCACACACGAAGGTGGAGACTTTGAGACCTGGTTGGACTCTGTTCCACTTTCTGAAAAACGCATTTGGAGATAACAACCAATCACACACACACACACACACACACACACACACACACACACACACACACACACACACACACACACACACACACACACACACACACACACACACACACACACACACACACACACACACACACACACACACACACACACACTTCGCAACAGGTTAAGTTGGATATCCCATCCATGACCATTAAATGATGGTAAATATTCCAGCCTTTCCAAACGATAAGGCCATTGTGCCAATTTCCTCCTCCAACCGACAGCACTATGGTGACAGAGTGGCGACCTGTCCAAATATGGTTCTGATCCATGGAAATTGCTTCAACAGAACATTTGCCTAAGGAAAAGCAAAAAGTGTGATCCAGAATAGATGAATATTTTAAGTAAATTATCGGACAAAATGAGATATGAAGATACTATTCAAGATTAATTATATTCATTTGCACCATCGACCATCATTTGAATTATTGTTAAAGTATTGTTCAGTTATATTTATGTTTTTCAAATCTATCACCTTTAACATTAAAAGAGCAGTGTGTACAAGATGTACCATTTAATGGGGCAGAGTAAAACACATCATGTGAATAACAAGTGACAAATGGATAAAGCAGCCCTGGCATGAAAGCGTTTGGAATGTGTTCTTCTCGAAATGATGTCTAATTAAATTAACACTATAAAGAAGGAAACAAAATAAAAGTATGGCTGAGAACAGCAACCTACACGCTACCTAGCAACCTTCATTAGTTCCCTTTTATTGGCTGGTTTCATGACCTTTATATTCAAACAAGTTGGTTACTCTGTATGCAGGATATTGAGCACTGTGTATTAGTCCCCTACCGGTTTCAGCGGAGGGGACTACAGGACAGGTTTGCTCTCCATCTGTCTGTCCGTCCCACCTGTGGGTTTTCAGACTTTTTTCTGTACCCTTTAAGTTTAACATATTTAATTGAAACTTGGTACATGGCTTTAATATGAAGAGTTACAGAAAAAGTTCAAGTTTCAAGGTGTTTTGTCAATTTCTAACAGAGTTATGTTATGTGGATCTTCTAAAAACCTAAAAAAACAAAACATTTTCAGTCGTTTGTTAGTCGACGCAGGAGTGCAACATGGAGAAATTCTGTTTTAAAGAACACTAAGTATTTGAATAACAGTTCAATGCAGAGGTTGTTCTTTTTTGTGTGGCTGCACTTTTTCCCAGCCATAGCAAAACAGTCACTTGCGCAGGAGTTGAGAACCTTAAGATTGTCTCGTCTGCTGGGCTCATGTAAGAGAGGGCAATCTCAAAGATTCTCCGTTGTTTGAGGGCACAGTCACAATCGGTTGCACCATTTTGATTGTATTCACACTTATGCACAGGGGCTTTGCACTGTCCAACTCCGGTTTTTTTTTTTTTTTTTTTTTTTTTTTTTTTTGTATACCTTGGTCGAGGCTCGTATGAGAGCTAACACACAACTCACAGCAAGGAGGCATGAGACAAGAGGGGCGGGAGTGGAAGGGACAAAACATTGGGGAACAGACACAGGTGAACTGTGGAAGGGGGAGGGATGGGGATGGGACGGGGAACATGGCGAGGGGAAGATGGACATTAAAGGGACTTTCAGGAAGGAAAGCAGGAGAAATGAAGGAAGTGGGCTTGGGTGGATTATCGGGGGTAGAAAAGATCGAGGATTTGGATGGGGGAAGATAAGAGGTGGTGGTGAACAGCTGTTTTGAAAGCCTGGAGGGAAGAATGGGAAAGAATAGAGTGAGGAAGTTTATTCCAAAGGCGGGAAAAAGAGGAATGAAAGAGTGAAGATGAGCAGTGATTCGTGATTTTGGTAGTTTTACCAGAAGGGGGTTGTTGGCGGACCTTGAGCGCCCTGTGGAAATGTGGTTGGGACAAATCACAGAGAGAGCAGGGGGGGCAAGGCTGGAGAGGAGTCGGTAGAAGACAGAAAGACCACCGACCAACCTGCGGTGATTGAGTGAGAGGCCCAAAGACTCAGCTTCATTGCGGGAGATGCCAATGATCTTAAAAGCCCTGGTTTCGACAGCGTGAAGTCGAGAAAGGTGGGAGGCAGGAGCACCAGCCCAGAGGGGAGAGCAGTACTCCATCAGGCTACGGACAAAAGCTTTGTAAGTGGTCAGGATCTCAAGAGGGCCGAGGAAGGACTTTGCACGACGGAGGATTCCCAGTCGGCGACTGGCTTTTGAGGCAAGGTTGGAAATGTGACTTTCCCAGGAAAGGTCATGGCAGATAGTGAGACCCAGAAGCTTGAAAGAAAAGACTTCTTCCAGAGGATTGTTGAGAAAGTGGATGGGGGGTTTTGTAAACGGTCCTTTCAAGAGACATAGTGAGAGTGTGAGATTTGTCTGGATTGAAAGTCATGTTCCACGTGTTGGACCAGTTTGTGATTTTATCCAGATCTGCAGTGAGCGAAGAAGCTGCTGCTTGCCGGTCTGAGGGATGACAGATGGCACGGCAGAGGGTGGAGTCATCGGCAAAGAGAAATAGAGGATTTTCCAGAGAGTCCGAGAGATCATTGATGAAAACCAGAAAAAGAACAGGGCCCAGAACGCTACCTTGAGGAACTCCAGCCTGCACAGGAAGAGGGGATGAAAGAACTCCATTTAGGGCCACACGTTGACTGCGACAGGAGAGGAGATGAGTGGAGATGGCCTTGAATACCATGGGAAGAGAGTTTGGTGAGTAGGGCAGGGTGCCAGACTGTGTCAAAAGCACGTGATATGTCCAGGGATACGGCTCGGATTTCCTGTCTGGCATTGAGGACCTCCATCCATTGATGGGAGAGCAGTAGCAGCATATCTAGGGAAGAGTGACCTGGTCTGAAACCAAATTGATGATTGGAAATCAAGCCATTGGAGAAGAGGAAGGATTTCATGTCTGAAGCGATGATGGATTCCATAACCTTGCTGATGATTGGGAGAAGGCTGATTGGTCTATAGTTACAGGGATCTGTTTTTGCACCTTTTTTATGCAGGGCAGTGATGTTAGCAGATTTCCAAGCAGATGGCAGATGACCTTGGGAAAATGAGAGGGTGAATAGAACAGAGAGAGGGTGAGCAAGAGCAGAAGAGCAGGCTTTGAGGACACGTGGGCTGATGCCGTCTGGACCGGTTGCAGAATCTGACTCGAGGTTTGAAAGCAAGCTCTCCACCTTGTCAGGAGAAAAGGATACAGAGTCCAGGGACAGTTGGGTGCGACTGGGTAAAGTGGGTAGAGATAGTGATGGGTTTGGGACACAAGATTTAGCTGCAAACACCGAGTTTAGACATTCAGCTTTATCACGTGTGGAATCAGCAGTGCGGCCATTTGAGGTAAGGGAGGGGATGGAGGGGGAACATACACCAGAAACAGATTTGATTAAACGCCACCAGGATTTTGAGGAGGGAGAGAGGTTTGAGAGTTCAGACTTGAGATGAGAAAGATGTTGTTTTCTGGCTCTCCTGAGGGTAGCTACACACTTGTTCCGAGCTTTGTGGAAAGAACTGAGATTGCCTCAGTTGGGTTTGCTTTCCATGAGGCAAAGGCAAGTTGTTTCAGAACAACTGCCTCGCCACAAGCTTCAGTAAACCAAGGGCGGGAGGAAGGGTAAGACAACTGAACACGAGAGGGGATAAATCTGTGCATGAGGGAGAGCAAGTTTCTTTGAAAGAATTCCCAGGATGAGTTGATGTTTGAGAAAGTAGTGATAGGAGACCAGTCTGTAAGTTTGATGGCTGCTCGGAGACCCTGCCAGTCGGCTTGAGTGAAATGCCAGACTCGACGGCGGTGAGGTGGTTCTCTGATAACAGCCAGAGAGATGTCCACTTTAACAAGGACGTGGTCAGAAGAACCAATTGGAGCGAAGGAAGAGCAGCAGATATTGTCAGGGAAATTTGTCAAAATCAGATCCAGAAGAGATGGAGTACCATTGGTTGAGATCCGGGTCGGGAAGTTGACCGATTGAGTCAGTCCCAATTTAGTCACAGAAAGCTTTTGCTGATGTCCCATGGCAGGTGAGAGAGGTACCCACACCTAGCCAACTGGCGTGATGACAATTGAAGTCGCCACATAAGAGGAAGAGAGAGTTTGGATGAGAAGATAGAAGATGGTCCATGTTTTCGGAGAGTGAGGTGTAGATGGAGTCATCACTGTTCGGTGGACGGTTCTGAGGTTATTGAGACACATCCAGGTTCATTGTGTCTGTCTCACTGGCTCCTTTTGGAGGCGACTCCTCAGGGTCAAGTGACAGCTTGTGAGATCATGCAGGTGCCTTGACCAATCATTTATCCTGCAGCTGTGAGGGCTGAACAGCATTAAGAAAAATATTCCTGTACTTTAACCTCTTCGGTGCTGGCTCATGTTGAAAGAGTATGCAGTGAGTGTCCTGCTTTGTTCTATCTATCTGTGAGGATACTGCTCTTCTCATTGAAGGTGGAGCAATATGACATAGCAAAGAGTGCTTGTTCACTCGTGTTTGTTTAAGGCAACCTGAAATAGTTTTCAGGCCGTATTGAGGACTGGATTCATATTCTTCGCAGGTGAAGAATGGCCCCAAACAGAACAAGCATATTCCACTACCGAATAGCACAAGTTGAGTGCAATACAGTACTTTGTATGATCCCTGGATCTGTTCTAGTCTGGTAGATACGTGAAAAAAATGTGCCTTTAGTGATACAAGAATGAAATTTGGCACACTGCTAGAGCAGTATCTTACAAAGATTTTTGGATATAGGGCACTCCAGATTCTTCCCAGAGCCAAAATGGCGGCCATTTTACAAAATAGCTGATTTTGTGTTGTACAAGGAGGATACATGTGGATACAACTATATTTAAGAAGCATACCAGTGGTTTTATTTAACTAAATATAGATTCTAGCAAATAAGAAATAGCAAATAAAGGTGACAAAGCGTGAATAAACCATTTATTTGGTCATTTTTTGGTGCATTTTTGCACTTTTGGATGGTTTTCTACAACAAATTCTTAAAAAAACTGTTATCAAGCACCATCGAATGACTGTTGTTCATTTAACACTTGAACTCAGAGGAAGTGCTTCTGTTTGATCCTAACATCAACTTACAGAGTCAAAATTATACAGTGGAACCTCTAGATCCAGGTAACAGAGTCTACTATGATGCATGGATACATGTATACATGTTACATAATTATCATCTGTGATCTCTCTTGTCCCAGTTCTACTCTCTTGTACACTCCCCACCACAGTGACATAGAGCTGTGCACTGGAGTGCAGCCTTGACACACTTGCACTGTCCTCTGCATCCCTTTATGCAGCCACACCTTAGTAGTTGCCGACATTCCTCAGTTTCCTCTGGGAGGGTTGTCCAGTATATGTCCCAGCCATTATCGGTGTGAACCCACCCCCAGTCACTGGGCGATGGGAGCTCTGGTGTGGACACCATCATCTGGCCCCAACAGTAGCCGGCTTGGTAGGCAGCTCTCTTGATGTGCTGTTTCAGGGCTTCACGAGTTGGTGGGAGAGCATATATTGATCTGCCATTCTGAGTTAACAGATGCTTGCGACACTCATTGACATGTTCCTGGCTAATGGTGCGATCATAGAGCACAACAACAAAACGCTCCAGTGCATCCATGTGGTCATCTACGGCTGAAAGAGTTGGCGTGGCAGCCAAGGCACAGAATGCTGCAGTGACATCAGTGACCTCATCACAGGATTTCCAGGTTTCCCATGCTTTTTTCTTCCCCCTGCCTCCAAAGCTTGAAACGGTGTCACATCCAGTGAGGGCATGGAAGAATGGCAAACCTCGACACTTGTTAGGTCCCAGTGCCACAGACATCTCGTGAGCTGCCAAGAACCTGAAGTTCTTGAACCTGCTCTTGGTTTGTGGGACCATTCAGGATCAGAGCAACTAGTGCCACGAGAGAATTTGGCACAGATTGTTCTTGGCAGAGGGCGTCAAATGAACCACTAAAGGCTGTCTTCATCTTCAACATGTCTCTTCGGAACATGTTCGCGGCTCTAGCAAGATGAACACCATCACTATCAGCATCGTGTTCACAGGCCTTGTGAAGGGCTGATCCAATGTCCTCGTTGAAAGCTAGCAGAACATCTCGGCCAGGCTTGTACTCCTCCATGTCCGCAAAATATGTCATGATCCGGTGCTTGAGTTTGGTCGAGGGAACATGCCCAGTCAAGACTGTTCCAAGCTGTTTCAGCCGGTTGTTGTACAGACTTGTTAGGTCTGCCAGCTTGAACACTGGTGCCACAAGAGTGTCCATGCGGGCATCATCGATGTAGGACACAAGTTCTCCAAGAGCTATGCCATGATTGATATCATCCTGGTCATCCAAGGTTCTCTTTGTGTCCCTTGCTTTGTTATAGAGGGAAACCAGACACTTCACATGGTACAGGGCATCTTGCGCCATCATATCTCTAGCACTCAGTTTAGCAATAAGTGGCTTGTCTTCTAGTTTCAGAGCACATTTGCTGACTCGTCTGTCCAGGTCAAAGGTAGAAGCTTTGCGCAAAGACTCGTTACCTGCTGGCTTGTCACAAAAGAAACACGTTTCGAGCAGTGACTCTGTGCAGTCCACACTCTGACGGGTATACTTTCGTGTCACGCCTTTAGTATCCCCACTGGTTGTTTTCCTCTTCTCTGCCCAAATCAATTGAGTTTTGTTGTATTGTAGTCTGCACTAATCATGCCACTTAGCCCTGTGGTGCTGGAAGGTGGACTCAATACCCTCACCATCGTCCAAGCGGGACATGTCGAGAGATTTTGGCAAGCAGTCGATCTCACTGAACCTGAGGAGGTTGTCTGCCAGAGTCCGGTATCCAGACCCTCCTGTGCTTTGCTTGGAGTCAGCTGGACAATGAAGAGGCTCAGTGGTGTTCATCTGACACAGCACACATAGGTTCCAGTCTGTCTGGTTAATTGATGTAACAGATGTACTTGGCCCTCGCTGCTGGGGGTCTAATAGTTTGAAATGCTTGGCCATTGTCTTGAACCACCACCAATCAGTCACTGTAAAATTGGGAAGAACCACCACCAAGCAGGGGATTAGTCTTTGGGTTCACTACAGTGGAGTTATCACCTGAAAACAGAATAGCAGAATTAAAATGTTTTCAACTACGAACCCCAGCCCAGAGCAGATGCATATATACACAATGGCGATATTGGGTGATTGTCACTCGATGTCCCCAATAGGCCACCATACATTATTTCTTTGCGCTGGACAGGACCATGTTAAACCCAAATCAATATGAACACACCATTGTAGTTTGAACATTTCTATTATGCAATCATGAAAATTAATACAGTGATTACATCAATATCGATTTCGCAAATTTATGCATTTAATCGCGACATTGCCAGCTACCAGTATGTAATTAATAATGGAAATATTCATGGAGTCTAAGTTCCTTTTACCAAATTTGATTTTTGATCTATTTATATTTCCAGAAACAATATTCAGGTAACATTCACATGCATGATCATATTGCAGAGCTCTTGGTCCAGCCATGCATTATTGCGATGGTAAACTGTTATCTGTGTCCCTCATAGACCACCGTCGATGCATTTTTAGTCAAATATGAAGTAGATAATGAAGCATGTGCATACTAGTTGATAATAATCATATTATACTCACTACATTGTGTTTTGCACCAAGCACATATGACTTTGCTGACCTTGTAGGCAGAATTTGTTATTCGTGGCAGCCATTTTGTAAAATGGCCACCATTTTGACCCTAGTGGTAATCTGGAATGTCCCTATATCCAAAATGTTTCCTAAGGGTATGCTATAACTGTGTACCAAATTTCATGCTTGTATCATCAAAGGCACAAAACTACCAGAATATTTCACATATCTGCCGGACTATTCACCATTCATAGTTGGTCAACTGTTAGGGTTAGGGTTAGGGGATGATCTTTGTAGCTGAGGGTTCACTCCATGATAATTCCAAGGCATATTGACTTGGGCTTGTGAGTCAGTTTACTCCCATCCCAGCGGATATTCAGTTTTCAGTATGCATCCCTGTTCTTAAGATGGAAGGCACTTATTTGTGTCTTCTCTGGATTAGCCCGCAAGTGTTTGATGGCATAGTAGTTGGTTAATCCAGCTAGTGTGTCAATGAAGGACTGCTCCACTTTCTCAAATGATTTATCCAGCGATGCAATGCAGAGATCATCAGCATACAGGAAACTCCTGGTCTACGGATGTAGGGGTTGGTGATTTGTGTGGACATTAAACGGTAATGGAGCAGGGACACTGCCTTGACGCAATCCATTCTTCTCTCTACGCCATCTACTGTGATTACCCCTGAGGTCCACAAAGAACCGTCTACTGCCCAGCATCTTTTGAATCAGAGCTGTCACTGTCAGTCTTTCATCTTGTGGTATCTGGAATAACTTCTGCAGAAGAACCTTGTGATTGACTGTGTCGTATGCCACAGTCATGTCAACAAAGGCAGCACCAGTTATCAACCCATTCTCATCACCATCCTCGATGAATTGGGTGAGATTCAGGGCTGACTTGTGCAGGACTTTCCAGGTCTGAAACCTGCTTGCTCAGGGATGATATGCCGATCCACAAAAGGGGGCTGGATGATTTAAGATGAGTCTTTTGAATAATTTGCATGTGTGACAGCAGGGATATGGGCCAGAAGCTCTCAGTGTTGATGTGATCTTTTACAAACGTCACTGTAACCACTATTCTTGCATGTCCCCAGAGCTTGGGATCTTGTTGGTAGTCTTGCAACTGTTGAACATGTCTAGTAACCACCGAAGAGCTAAATGTCCTCGGTGCTTGACTTGTTCACAGATGATGTCGTCACGTCTGGCAACTTTGTTGCAGGCATCACTTGAATGCCAAGTAGATCATTCATGGTGAAAGGTCTGGATTAGTTAGTGTCATCATTAGCAGGCCTTGGAAGTTTACTTATACAAGGACGATGACCTGGATTTCCTTGGCTGTTCTTGCGGAATTGGTGAGTGTTTTGGTTTGCTGTGACCTCATACTGAGGTTGTGCTTTTGTGAAGTAATTTCCAAGCATCTCTATGGTCTTCCAGGCATTTCTGCTGCAATGGATCATATTTGTAAACTCGATCAACTCTTGGCACTTATTTCACCACTCCTCTGATATGGCATTAATAAGTCTTTCTCCATATTCTGGCATATCATCCCAAAAGGAATTAGTCTGGAAGCAGTTGGTGTAGTCCGTGTAGAGTTCCTTAGCATCCTGAGACAGTCCCGAGATTCGGGACAGCCTCTTAGCATAATTCATCCGACAGCCTCTTAGATATTGCTCCAAGAAAACATTTCCATAATGTCCATAAAAACATCATAGTTACTGGGGGAAGCTAGGTCTTGTATTTCAGAATCCAGGTCTACTGAGAATTACTCCCAGTTCACCTTTTTCAGGTTTAAACATTGGCGGAAGCGAACCACACGGGGCGCCACCACTGCATGGCCTTCATTCCAATCGGTCAGTGTTGGGAGTTTGGAATTGGGTCCAAGACAATTTTCTCACAATGGTTTGCAATATGATTTGAAGCAAACACCAGGTATAGTTATCGCCATGTCTCCATCTGCTGCTGTTGAAAGAACATGGTAGTTTTGCATCATGAATGAGGGACAGCTGTCTTGCATCTGACCAGCTTTGAAATAATTCCCTCATCATCGTTTGTCTCTAAGTATCCCCAAACTTCACTATAGCTGTCAAACTCCCCTATCACCACATTGACAGAATTATCAGTGAAACCATTCGTGAAAGAGAACTCTTCATTAGGGGCTTGCAGACTGTGCTTACAGAGATCCACAAGTGTCATACCCTGAGATCATTGGAAAGATCCTTGAAGCTCTATGATGCATCTCTTGCAGGCAAATAATGTCATGTTAAATTCTCATGCTATTCTCTGCCTGAATATTTTGTTTGGTTGATGAAAGACCTTTGATGTTGACTGAGATATTGAATAATGCATGAACTGAAAAAGACCCCAGTTTGTGACAACTTATTCTGGATTGGACTATAGATTCATGTTTAGCACTCTCCAGTGCAGACCAAAAAGTTGTTTGATCGGTAGGTGTAGCATGGCAGAAGGATTGGCAGGCAAAAGCCTGTGCTGAGTGGTGGTAAGTAGGTTGGTCGCACTGGGTGTTGGACATGTTATCTTGAAGGTAAGGTGTGCATGATTGAATGTATTGTTATACAGGTATAATGGAACGTGGGATGAGAGTTGGGAATATGTGACAATACATTAAATCTGCCAGCAAGAAAAGTTTGAATAGTGATTTTGCATTGATGGTTTCACTGACTGCCTGGATGCAACTGAGGTTATGGCTGTGGCTAATCTACTGATGTGGACCCATGGCCGAGGTTGTGTATCTGCCATTTGGAGAGGTTCTCAGCAGAAAGGTTCAAAACCTAGTGGAGGAACGGTGCCCTGCTGACTATCGGGCAGTTGGGTCAGTTGTTTACAGGTTAAGGTTCTTACTTTAGGTTAGGGAATTATATTTTGAGGTTTACAAGTAAAACTAGAAAGCATCTCAAAATGCAAAGCCTGTCCACATCTGCTTTGTACTCAAACTAATCTTAACGAAAACGACAGCTAACAAAAAATTGTACATTTTATTAATTCGTGTTCTCCACAATCTCATAATAAAGATTTGTTGAAGATTTGATGACAAAAACTCAGTTAGTAAAAATGTTACAGCCTGGACATACACACTGAATCTCAATGGTTAACACGGATTTTGATTAAAACATTTATGGCTGGTCTAGCACTTCACTGATGACGTCATCCTTACAATCCATTATTCCCCATTGGGAGTAGAATGAGATGTTCCAAGTTTCAAATTTTTCCAATCAGCAGTTTCAGAGATATGTTTTTATTTTTTTGTGTTTAATCCAAGATGGCTGCCTTACCAGTGACTGATGACCTCATCATTAATCATTATCCACGGGGAGTCTCCATGGGGGGGGGGGTTATCATTATAATATTCTCCATGGGGGGTCACTCTTCCCATGCAAATTTTGTGTCTATCGGACAAGTGGTTGCTGAGAAAAAAAAGTTACAAAAAGAATAGAGCAAAAAAAGGGTCGAAGAATATCAATAATTACAATAATAATAATAATGATAGTAATAATTTAAATTATGTAAGATTATGTTTTACGAATCATGAGGATTGCAGGAGTGAAGAGAATGGAGAGAAGAGGGATGGATGAACTGAGGAGGAGATTGGTGTGCAGATGAGTTTGATTGAGAGATTGGTAAATTACCAGCTGAGATGGGTTGGACATTTGGTGTGGATGGGGGAAGAGAGAATGGCAATGAGAGCAGATAAGTAGAAGGAGCAAGGTAGGAGGAAAAGAGGTTGACCATGGTTGAGATGGGAGGATTATGTGAGGAGGTATATCAAGTAAGGTAGGGATGGTTAGAGAGTGGAGAGAGTTGGCTGAGGACAGAGGGAGGTCGATTATCATGGTCAAGGCAGAAGGGTGGTGCCATCGGACCTCACCCCTTATAAGGGAAAGAAGATGTTTTGCATATAGCCATTACTGTATAATACATAAATATAATTATGGGGAACAGATATGAAAATACGAGGCGTGGGTGTGTCTGTGCGTGTTTGCTTTTACCTTCACTTGGTCATAATTTTATTATAAATGTTATATTATTCCCTGATGATTGTGGACAGATCTAAAATTTGGCAAAACTTCATCTGAGCTTCCTTTCTGTTCTGACGAAGAGACAATGACCGTGATTTCAGCTTCTCCCTGCTTCCCATGGCGGGTAATTCTGTTGATTTGATTCATTGACCTATCATATAACTTGCCGTTATTATCGCAGGCTGGCTCTAAAATTGTAATTAATGGAGAGTTCACTCCAACATCTAGAATTATTGCTCAGTTGGTAGCCTGCTGTCTGAATCTGGATTTGATACAGAAACCAATGTGATGGTTAACCCGGTAGAATAGAGTAACACATTCCTTCATGACCATTAGCATCGTTATGACAACCCATCATCAAACCAATCATATATTACTTGCACAACTAAGAACGAATCACTCTCCTTAGGACATCAATCGACCGTTATAATCCAAGGTAAAAGAGAACTTGTCAAAGAAAACTCAACAAAGAGAACAATGTTCTTGTTTTGCGTTATTCAGCAGCAAAGTCGACACAGTCTCATTCCCAGGATTTTTTGAAAGCTTGTCGTATCAATGGCAACATGATTTTTTTTTAAACTTCCTTCCAGTGACAATGCGAAGTGGAAATGTGAGGTTAATAAAGGACTCTCTTATGAAGTTGAATTCACTTGACTTGGACAAATTGCTGTCATGGAGTGTATGGTTGCTGTCCTAAATATATCACCGACTTCTAATGACAAATCTGTCATAAAAACCATTAATCGCCTTTGTTCATATCAAATGGGGTGGCTTGGGAATGGCTGCAGGTTTACAAATGTCTGTTCTACAGTGGACTGATCAATGTGATGAATTGGTTGTTTTTATTGGTTACGATTACGTGCATGCCGCCAACATGGAGAAATAATTTCATTTTCAGGCCGACTTCCACCTTGCGCAAGTATTCGACGAAACAGGGTCTTGCGGAAGCAATTTCTAGCCACCTTAAGACAGAAACTCCTTAGTTCAATACAAGCTGTTTATTCAGTAAAATACAAGACACTCCTGTGCACAGAAGGAAGGCCCCATCTTGCTACATCGTTGCAAGCTGAAAACTTAAGACTACATAGAACATTATGCACATATATATATATATATATATATATATATATATATATATATATATATATATATATATATATATATATATATATATATACAGTACATGTATACAGTTTTTTACCAATGTATCAGATGGAACTTTGTGGACTTCAAATTTGCTGCATAGTGGGGTTTTGGTTTGTTTTCTAGTTTGCTTACAGCCCCGGAAAGGGGTGGGGGGGGGGGAGATAGGAGAGAGTCATGTTTTGCCCTGCTGACTAAGATGGTCACCGGATAGATCAAGTTTTACAAGGTTGTTTATGACTAAATCAAATAAATGTGTTTATTCTGCTCTTTACTAGCTTTCTCATCATGTATATTTATTAAATTATTTCTTAAAAGCACTAAACTAAGTTAATTTTTCATTTTTACATTTTTATAAATTCAATTAATAATTTAGTTTCTACAGTATTTCATTCAAACTATAGTTAATGCATATAATGGTTTACTTAGAAATGTAGTGGCAGCACAAGAGTAGATAGGTTTAAATTGGAATTGTATAGGTAGCCCCGATCCATTGGAGATAGAGGGGTAAAGGGATATTGGCAGGACTTGGAGACTGCTTGTACGTGGATGAATGATGGTATCTGGCATCGGTGTAGCATAGGCATGATGGGCTGAATAGCCTCCTCCTGTGCCAAAGTTCCTTGTACGTCCTTATAATCAGCATACTTTAGAAACATGTTCAAAAGGATATCTTCTTAAAGCAGATTTTCAATGCAAGTAGAGTACTGTGCAAAAGTTTGGGTTATTTTCACTTTTGTGGTGCTATTCCCCATGAAACATTTGTGGGAAGTTAGAAGTGTGCAATATAGGTTTTTTCTTGTTTGTTTTTTCGTACATCCTGTCAAGGCTCGTATGAGGGCTAACACACAGAAACTCACAAGGGGAGCAGTCGACAAGAGGGGTGGGAGAGGGAAGGAAACTACAGTGGGAATCGAGATGTGAGGAGATCTGTGGAAGGGAGGGGGATAGCGTGGGGTACATGGGGTAAACAAGATGGACACTACAGGGCTTCAGGACTTTCAGGTGGACGATAATTCAAATTTCTGTGAAAGTCAATTTAATATCACCGTTACCTTTAAGATTGTAAAATAAATCGGAAATTGAAAAGGTTTTCTTTTGCTAAAAAATATTGGTGTTTTGGCCCAGTCGTCCGGTTGCCTGGTAAGTCTTGCTCGTCGTATCAACACACCCGTAGGAGTCAGGTGTGTTGGTGGTCGGCAGTCGAATTACGGGCCTTTCCACTTCCACTACCTTACCAGTGGGATTGTCGAACCAGCCAAGCACTACGCTAATTAAACACCACCGTCTCGTCCAATGGGGCTGAACAATCCTTCGGTGAGTGGTGCTGTCCAGGTTTGCAGTACTCGATAGTGCAGTCAATTAATTATTCAACGAGCCTTTCCCCAATCTCCAGTGAAGATCACGGCAACCAGAATTCAACCACGAGACCAGGTTTATTCAATACGAAAATGGCATTGGAGAAGGAAACAAAAGGAAGCACCAACAGTCAATGATGTAATAAAAACTGCTTCACCCACTACCATATACGTGCCTCCAAAGCCAACAGCAAAATACAGATCCTTAAATATAATATGCTTAAGGACTCAGAAGCACCACGATAGATAGAGAGAGAGAGAGAGAGAGAGAGAGAGAGAGAGAGAGAGAGAGAGAGAGAGAGAGAGAGAGAGAGAGAGAGAGAGAGAGAGAGAGAGAGAGAGAGAGAGAGAGAGAGAGAGAGAGAGAGAGAGAGAGAGAGAGAGAGAGAGAGAAATGACAAGACAAGAGAGTGGTCTGGCAAACCCAACAGAGCTGTTGGAAAAAGGGTGGGTCATGACAAGGAAACGGGCCTGTTTGTAGCTGCCAGATTGGCTGCTTGGTCTGCGCACCATGATACCTGGGAGGAGGAGGAGGAGGAGGAGGAGGAGGAGGCATGGCCAGCTCGGTGGAGACATAGCTTTTGCACAGATTGAGCAGTCTGGCCTAGTGGCCTTCTGCACTGGCTCCCTGGCAATTTCCTCCCCTTTCTTAAGTTTCCCCCACCTTTATACCCTTGGGTCCATGCATATTTGATGATGCAGCATGCTTCTCTCCACTCACTCACCATTAGACGCAGATGGTCTGGTGGATGGAGCGATCCTTCAGTGAACCTTCACACCGAAGCTCAGAGGCAAGCCATGCCAGTTATGATGGTTTGTCAATGTTTGCTGCCTAACATAGCACTGCAAGGTGCTAAAATAATATATAAATTACAGATTACGGAGGAAAAAACAGAAAAAATGTGCATCAAACAGATTGATATTTTTAGATACAGATGTAAAGATGGGTTGACATTGTCTATCAAGACATTTAATCGATGCATATCTAGTATCACAATTAATTACTTTACGCTTATGCTGGACATTCCTTTGAGGAAATAACTACACTGTAGTAATTTCAATTAACCCCGAGGAGCCAATACCGCAACAATAATATTACCTCTGCCACCGAAGGTGGACGGAGGTTATGTTTTATCCGTTTGTTTGTTTGCCTGTCTGCCTGTGAGCAGGACATCTCAAAAAGTTACGGATGGATTCGGACAAAACGTTGTGGACAGGTTGGGTGTGTGAAAAGGACAAATTGATTCGATTTTGGTGAAGATCTGGTCTGGATATGAGAATGTTTTTGAATTTATTTTGTGATTCTTCACCATTGAGCGATGGGGCCAAAACAATATATAGCATGATATTTCAAAAAAGTTATGAATGGATTATGACAAAACTTGGTGGATTCATTGTGTAGGTGACAATAACAAGCCGATTTAGATATTGGTTAACATCCGGATGCATATCCGGCCTATCAGTGGGATACAAAACGTGAACTGTTCTGCCTGGTAGAGGTATATGCTTCACCGAGTGCCGATCCAGCATTATCATCTGGAGAGAAATATTTTAAAATGTTTTAGGGTAAATCCAATATGGCTGTCAAGCCATGTGACCTATGGCATCATCGGTGGGAGCATTTTGTTCCCCAACGATAGACGGTCATAGTTATAAAGTTTTTCCTCAACAATCTGTTTCGCCATTTCAAAGAAGAAGATTTTTGAAGGTTTAAAATAAAAAGGCTGCAAAACTGCATTACCAATGACATAATCAATTTTTTTTTAAATCTGTGGACCAATTTATCCCAAGATGACCCTCAAAATTTTTCATATTGATCAGATGTAGTATTTTATGTGTGCAATTATGACATCATAACGAAGGCACCGATGACATCATGCAAAAATTAAATTTATTCCCTGTGTGGCGTACTTGCCATGTGCCAAGTTTCTATTTTTTTCATGGAGCGGTTTCTGAGATACAGAGGTCCAATTTTTCCCCTTTTTTCAACATGGCTGCCACACCACGTGACCTATGACATCATAATTATCATTTAGACACTCTACATGAATAGTCACACCTATGGTGAAAATTTCCTGTCAATCCGACAAGCGGTTGCAGAGAAAACCCCTCCTAACTTTCTGTATGGACAAACAAGCAGACAGATAGAGAATCGGACCCGAATGTGATACTCTCTCCTTTGGCCAGGGTAATTAGTGAATATGTGAAATTAGTCGTTTTCTTCAGCTTGTTTCCTTGATTGAAAGGCTATGAGTGAGTTCAGAATGGCACCGAGGAAGGAACTTTGAACAGAACAGTATATGAAGATCCAAACTCTGTGAGAAGAGGGGCACGCTATGAAGAAAATAGGAGAAAAGCTGAAGATCTCCTCTTACGATGTGAGGTCACCTTGTAACACCTAAAAGCAAGCAATTAGGTACAAGACAAGAAAAGACCAGGAAGACCCAGAATAACCTCCCCAAGGCAAGACAATCACTTGAAGTTGCTCAGCTTATGCGATCAAAGAAAATCAAGTCAGCAGCTGACAAATGAAATGAGAGCAGGCCTGAACATTAACATCTCATCCAGCAAAGTGTGCAGATGAGTAGTATCCATGAAACAGGCCATTTCCCCAAATTTCAGAACATTACAACCTTGCATTTGAGCTTGAGATGCAAACTGCTGGTTATCTCTTCTTTGGCATCATCACAACTCTGTTGCCTGAAACGACAGTGAATTTGACTTTTTTGTGCTATGTGCCAGTCTGTCACAAGATGACAGGTCTAGAAACCATTTGAACGTGAATCTGACATTTTCCACGTACGTGTAACCCATGGTCAAATGCCACAAGCACAATTCATTATTAATTGCTGTGCATCTACGTCACGATAAATGTGACAGCACAGACAAACGGTCTGGGTGTCAGCATCTTCAATGAATTGGAGAGCTTGTCATTGTTTCCACATTTCACTTATTATGATGAAAGTGTTTTGAACATGTGACTTTCAAACTATTTATCAAAAGTTGAGATGGGATTCAATTTTATTGAAGAGAAGGAGGTTATCCAAAAAAATTGATACAGTGGTTTTTGAAAACTTTAAATAGGTGGCTCCTCTTCTCCACTATTAAAGGACATGCAGGATCGTTCAGTTGGTAGGATGCTCAACACTGAGCAATTTGATTCAAGGGCAATCCCTGGTGGTTTAATCCGAATCAAGCTGCAGCTCCGATGCAGTGCAAAGAAGGGGCATTTCACTGAACCTGGTTATAACTGTCGGGACAGCTGTCATGGTGTCTAGCCAGAGTCAGGCTGGCATTGTTGGCTACCTGGGCATCATTATAATCATAGGACGCAAAGATGGCTGTCTATTCTACCATCGTTGATATTTTGACAAGGTACATTTTGAAGACGATTATCTATGAAATACCTTGGAAAAATGAAAAATAGCCATAGACAACAACAAAATAAGTAAGTCAATTCTGTAATTATACACAACATGGCCAAAAGTATGTGGACACCTGCTCATCCAACATCTCATTCCAAAATCATGGGCATTAATATGGAGTTGGTCCCCCATTTGTTGCGACAACAGCCTCCACTCTTCTGGGAAGGCTTTCCACTCGATGTTGGAACATTGCTATGGGGATTTGCTTCCATTCGGCCACAAGAGCATTCGTGAGGTCAGGCACTGATGTTGGGAGATTGAGTGACCATAACACTGTGTGTGCAAAGGCTGTTAAGGGTTAGAGTTCAGGATAGTAGGGTAAGGCCATTCGATTTCAGGAAAGCAAACCTTCAGGGAATGAGGAGAGAGTTGGGTGATGTAGATTAGGAGAATCTAACAATAGGACAATCAACATCAGAAAAATGGGAAACCTGGAAGGGGCAAATGTGTAGAGTGCAGAGGAAGTACATTCCGATGAGGTGAAAAAATAGAAGTGGAAAGAGACCAGGGTGGTTGAGCAGTGAGATAAGGAACACTATAAAGGAGAAGCAGAAGACATTTATTAGGTTTAAAATAACAGGACTGGAGTTAGATTTATATCACTGTCGGAGTAAACAGAGGCAAGTTAAGAAAATAACTCGGCAAGCCAAAAGAGAATATGACAAGGACGTGGCGTTCCTGAAGAATATCAGGGGAAAAGAACAGGTAAGCACCAGTGTGGGCCCATTGAGGAATAGCACGGGGAGAGTGGTTAGTGATGAAAGTGAGATGGCAGGCTTATTAAATAGGTATTTTGCTTCAACTTTTACACAAGAACAGTCAGGTGAATTATCAACAGCTGAGAGTATCTATCGAGGTGGTGAGGAAGGGCTTTGACAGAAGATCCAGGTTGGAGTGGAGGAAGTTAAGGAACAGAGAGGAAATCAGAGTATAAAGGCTCCGGGTCCAGATAATATGCACCTGAGAATATTAAGGGAAGTGGCTGAGCAGGTAAGTGAAATGTTAATGGATATTTTCAATATCTCACTGGAGTCAGGACAGGTACCGGAGGATTGGAGAGTAGCAAATGTAACACCATTATTTAAGAAAGGATCCAAAGAAGAATTGGGAAACTATAGATCTGTTTGTTTGACTTCCATTGTGGGGAAGGTGTTGGAGACATTAATTAAGGATCAGGTGAGGAACCATTTAAACAAATACAAACTAATTAAATAAGTCAGCATGGGTTTACCAAAGGTAGTTCCTGTCTGACAAATATTTTAGAGTTCTATGAAGCAGTGTCTGATTGGGTGGATAATGGAAAGGCAGTGGACATCGTATATCTAGACTTCAAGAAGGCATTTGATAAGGTACCACATCGGAGGTTGTTGGCCAACGTGAGGGCTTGTGGAGTGGCTGGTCAGGTAGTTAATTGGATTGCAAACTGGCTTCGTGGTAGGAAGCAAAGAGTGGCTGTGAGTGGGCGGATGTCTTGCTGGGAGGATGTAAGTAGCGGGGTACCTCAGGGATCAGTACTCGGACCAGGACTATTCATTATTTTCATCAACGATTTGGATAGTTGGGTGAAGAGTAGGCTTTCTAAAATTGCAGATGACAAAAATCTTGGAGGTAAGGTGGATAGCAGAGGGGGTGGTGATCAGATTCAGGAAGGTATTGATACTTGCTTAGATTGGGCAAAAGACTGGCAGATGCAATTTAACCTAAACAAGTGTAAGGTGTTGGGGATGGGAAAGAACAATGAGAATAGAGATTACAGGATGCAAGGGGTAATTTTGGAGCATGTCACACAGGTGAATGATCTGGGGGTGGTAATAGATACGGGAGGTAAGCAGGCAGCACAGTGCCAGACAGCTATAGGTAAAGCAAATAGGGTTTTAGGTTGTATTTGGAGGGGATCATTTATAAATCAACATTGTATAGGAATTTAGTGAGGACCACATCTAGAATATTATGTGCAGTTTTGGTCACCACAACTCAGGAAGGACAGAGATGCCATAGAGAGGGTTCAGCACAGGACTACTAGATTGGTTCCGGGTCTAGCTCGTCTCAACTATCAGGAGTGGCTGAAGGAGACAGGGCTTTATTAACTGGAAAGGAGGCGATTATGAGGGGATTTGATAGAGATGTTTAAGACAGTGATGGATGTGGACAAGATACGTGTGATGGAGTTTTTTTCAGCATAGCAGACAGTATTAGGACCAGGGGCCATCACCTGAGAGTAAAGACAGAAGCAAGGCAGGGGATTTTTACTCAGAGAGGAGTTAATGCATGGAATGGTCTCCATGGAAAGGGAAGTGGCAACATAAACAGTAGATAAGTTTAAATTAGAATCAGATAGGTACCTGGAAGTTTTGGAGATAGAGGCGTATTGGGATGTTGGCAGGACTTTTAGGTAGTTTGAGCATTGAGGGGTGATTATGTGCATGTGTATGGAGTACTGTTGGTTTGTCTTGTCAAGGGGTGTTGTGTGGTTGATGTGTGTTTTTAACCAAACCCATGCCCCCTCCCCTGAGGAGGAAATATATATATATATATATATATATATATATATATATATATATATATATATATATATATATATATATATATATATATATATATATATATATATATATATATATATATATATATTTCCAAAAACTTAAAAAATAACTGAATAATTAAATAAACAAATAAATAAATACATTCCAAAACCCACGAAAACAATATTAAAATATATACATAAATTTTGCATTTTCTTCTTTGTATCTTGTGGTGATAAATTAGTGTGGTGTTGATGTTGCGCAGGCATGATGGGCTGAATGGCCTCCACCTGTGTCTGATTTCCTTGTATTATAATATATATGATATATGTAATATATTTATATATGAAAGATATAAATGACAGAATCATCAGAATGACAGGATATATATATATATATATATATATATATATATATATATATATATATATATATATATATATATATATATATATATATATATATATATATAGATATATATATATATATATATATATATATATATATATATATATATATATATATATATATATATATATATAGATATATATATATATAGATATATATATATATATATAGATATATATATATATATATATATATATATATATATATATATATATATATATATATATATATATATATATTTACCAAGTCGAAAACACAAGGGAGTTGACTCAGCCTGCCATCCTTCCGAGGTCGGCGAAATGAGTACCAGTTGTACTGGGCCCGGAGTATGCCCCGGTTAAAATAGGTGTACCATATCCCTGTGTGTCATAAGAGGTGACCAGGGTTGCGTCAGTAAGGGCATCTGGCGTAAAAACCTATGCCAAATCATTATGCGGACAACAAAACGAATTAGACGGTTGATCCGCTGTGGCGACCCCTAACGGGAGCTAGCCGAAAGAAGAATACATATATATTAATTCAGTGTCCCAACGCGGCTTGAACTCAGGACCTTTTGGGTCCCAAGCCACTGCCCTAACCACTGCGCCAACACCAGGCTGAAGGGGACACACACACACACACACACACACACACACACACACACACACACACACACACACACACACACACACACACACACACACACACACACACACACACACACACACACACACACACACACACACACACACACACACACACACACACACACACACACACACACACACACACACACACACACACACACACACTCACACACACACACACACACACACACACACACACACACACACACACACACACACACACATACACATACACACACACACACCCCCTACATATATTGTTGTGGGCCAGGGGTCGGTGGTGAGAATGACTGCAAGGTGGGGGAAACTCCGTCATCTCCACCAGACTCCCCGGAATTGTAGGCCGTCGCTCGGATAACTCTGCGAGCCGCCGGGTCGATTAGCCGACCGTGGTCGCCAATGTCTCAACCGCGTAGCATAGGGTCTGTTTGTCGAAAGCCAATTTACATAAGTAGCTACGTGATTTAAACTACCGGGGAAGCCACGCCCTCGGAACGCCTGGTTGAACCGGATTTACTCTACCGGCAGCGGTAGATGCACACTACCGACTACCACTTTGCCACCTACCTTTCCGGCTCATTGCAGTTGAGCGGGGCCTGCCCAGGACGTCCCGGCTATGATAGACCGATTACCGGGGATGAAACCCCGCTTCTACTCAGACCTGGACCATGCTGGACCAATGTAAGAAGGGACAGAAACGGACTGGGCACATTTCTAATAAATTTATTAACAGTAAAATAAAGACAAAGGCAAGACTTGGCGCAAATATGCAAGCAGGGAAATATTTAAAATAAGCAAAAACACTTACTCAGTTCTACTTAAAGACGGGCCCACACACAGACACACACACAAAAAGAAAAGAAACCCCAGAGTCTTTATTTGACCCTCGCAGCCGTGAAGAGAGACAAGCTGGGGGTCAGAGTTCGGTGGGTACCTGGTCGTAGGAGGGAAAGCGTGCTCTGTAGTGTGGCACCTGCCAAAGGTCGTCGGTTTGGTCCCAGCCGCACGTGTGGGACTCGTGGCTCGTGGCAGAGCTCGCGTGGTGAATAGTCGGGGTCCACAGGACTCCTCTCCCAGTAACAGCTACCGTAAAGAACGAACCAGACTGCTATATGACTGCTAAAAAATTGAACAAAAACTGCCTGACCCAACCACCGTGAAAACTCTTGCTTACTCAGAGAGTCTCGGAGATATATCTCCTCCCACCACGGAAAGGGGCCTTTGGCGAAAAACGCCTCGCTGTCCGCCCCTCATTGGACAGGGTCCTACGGCCCACCTTTCCAGGGTGGGGCCTTGGCCCTGCCGGGAAACCCCAACCGCTCTTTCCACGAGTAACTTGATGGGGTCAAACTTGATGAGTAACAGTATAACGCTGCAACGCTACGTTGGTGGTGCAGCCGTTTGGCGGTGGATCATGACGGGCCGAGGGGTCATGTAGATGGCTTATTGGTTGTTAGATGTGAAGCTTTAATAACCTTACCAAAAGAAGTTGCAACGCATGTTTTTTATTCTCCCACTAGACAAAAGGAAAGGGATCTGACTACACATGTACTTAACGGGATAACTGATTTTTGGGACCTGTATGTTGAATGCAAATGGTTTCCAGATCTGTAACTATATATATATATATATATATATATATATATATATATATATATATATATATATATATATATATATATATATATATATATATATATATATATATATATATATATATATATATATATATATATATATATATATATATCCCGGGGTTCTGGGTTTACCACCAGAAGAAACTCACTCATCCCAACCTCCGGTCCTGCAGGCCGACGTTCCGCAATTGATTCTTGTCATATCCGTCGATTCGTCTGTGTGTCTGTCTGTTTACAAAAGTCGTTTTATGATTGGGGAATAACTTATTTACATTTAATGTTATATTTTGAACACAAATTGGAACATGATTCGGAAAACAAACCTGCCGTTTTAACGTGCTTTGTTTCTGAATTTATCTTGATCACACATGCACAGAGAGGAGTGAGATTTGGTTTTTTTACTCGACCTGACTGAAAGTCAAACAAAATTTTTAATAATTTCAAACAGATAACCTACTGTTTTGTGGACGTTATAATGGACAGAAACACCAGGCACAAATAATTATTTCCAAGTGTTATATAATTAATTATATATTAATGTTATTGTAATTATATATTTTATATTAATTATGATTAATGTAATGTGTTAGATTGGGTGGTGCAATAGACACTGTGTCAATGACAGTAAATTCCTGTAAGTAATTTTTTTTTAAGACTTTTACAATCTTTTTTTTTTAATTGAATTATATACTTGAATTCTGTTGAACACAAATCGCCTTCTTGTCACTTTCAAAACTTTTCCATTTTGCAGTATTTTGACATGTTAAAGATGGTGGAGTATAAGCGTGATCTCTAAGACTACTTTTCTAGTGCTAAAGTTTCGGAATTTTTTAAACGATCTTTGATGTCATTATTTTATCAAAATATGCTTGGTGTTGGCTTAATGGTGAGGGAGGTCGGCTTGGGATGTTGGTTTAATGGTTAGGGAGGTGGGCTTGGGATGTTGGCTAAATGGTGAGGGAGGTGGGCTTGGGATGTTGGCTTAATGGTGAGGGAGGTGGGCTTGGGATGTTGGCTTAATGGTGAGGGAGGTCGGCTTGGGATGTTGGCTTAATGGTTGGGAGGTGGGCTTGGGATGTTGGCTTAATAGTTAGGGAGGTGGGCTTGGGATGTTGGCTAAATGGTTCGGGAGGTGGGCTTGGGATGTTGACTTCATGGTTTGAGTGAAGGACTTCGGATCCTCGGGTCCTGAGTTCAATTCCTGCTTGGCTGTGACTCACCCTGTCATCCTTCTAAGGTCAGCAAAATGATACCAGCTTGCTGGGATGATTAAGCCTTTTGAGTGTCCTGTGTTGGAGTGGCGACCCATCCAGGATTGTGCCCAATAGCCCAGGAGACTGCTCAGGCAGCACCAATGATCTGTGCAGAGTATGGTCCTGATGGATGGATGGATTTATCAAAATTGAAGTATATACTTAACAGTGAGTGGGGTATTGTGTTTTATTAACTCTCTAGTTGTTACTGCCATTCTTCTTGTCGCCTCTTTCAACGCCTCCATCTTTGAATTAATGACATCCTTTTTCGATACCATGCTCTTCGTAGTTTGGATATCCACACGAAGAAGTTTGATGCAGGAGGAAGCCAATTGGCCCATCATGCCTGCACTGCACAAACCCCAGAAACCATCACCCATCCACAACCAAGCTATACCTACAAGTCCTGCCAACATCCCCTTTCGACCCTCTATATCCAATGTATACAGGTACCTATCTAATTCCCAATTAAACTTATCCAACCCCTCCACTTCCACTACTTTTCTGGGGAGACCATTACATGCATGAACCACTCTTCAACTGAAACACCCCTGGATTAATACTGTCCTAACTTTCATCTTCTTTACTCTCAACAAGCTATGGCCCCTGGTTCTAATACTGTCCACAATGCTGAAAAAAACTCCACTGCACGTATCTTGTCCACACCCATCACTGTCTTAAACATCTCTATTAGATCCCCTCGTAATCACCTCCTTTCCAATGTAAAAGGCCTTGTCTCCTTCAGGCACTCATCATAGCTTATAGTCCATGAGCCCAGGCCAGAAATTCCACTTGTCGGTACCATCTAATGAAACCAATCCGAGTTATGATTTTTGAATTGGTATATATATATATATATATATATATATATATATATATATATATATATATATATATATATATATATATATATATATATATATATATATATATATATATATATATATATATATATATATATATATATCATATTTTGATGTGATAACCATTGCTGACTGGCAGCTGATTGGTAGTTATCATCTCTGGAATGTACCCACCCTCCGCATAATGAAAGCGAAAAGGCAAATTCAGAAACATTCACTAATGATGCAATTGCTGTTTCCACATGGGACTAGAATGAACTGCAAACCACAGATATATGTCTGAAATGCTTTATTTATACCATCCGAATAATCCTTTCTGTCATTCCTGAAGGCAGAATTTGTTTTATGGCAGAAAGGGGCGAACAATAGGGCCTATCAAAATGTTGCTGATTAGTGATTTTCAGTACATTTTAATTTACTAGTGCATAATATTGTCATACAAGTTCCCTGGGTAGTGCTACGGAACCGCAGTAGCCTACAACATGCACATGTTGTATGAGGAAAACATTTATGAACATTTTACAAGTTTTTACCACAGTTAAAGGAATTGCCCTTCCCCTACCCTAGTGCCATCAAGCGTCCAAAATGTGAAATTTACGGATAACCCAAATTTCACCACGCTACTGTGGCATGCTTATGTACTATGTTTTACTCATGCATATTTGTAGCCATGAAGCCTGGTGTGTTGGCGCAGTGGTTAGGGCAGCGGCTTGGGATCCAAAAGATCCTGAGTTCAAGCCCCGTTGGGCCACTGAATTAATACACCAGGGGGTTGACTCAGCCTGTCATCCTTCCGAGGTCGGCGAAATGAGTGCCAGTGTACTGGGCCGGTGTATACCCCGGTTAAAATAGGTGTACCATATCCCTGTGTCATAAGAGGCGACCAGGGTTGTGTCAGGAAGGGCATCCGGCGTAAAACATGTGCCAAATCACTATGCGGATCATATGGATGATCCGCTGTGGCGACCCCTAATGGGAGCAGCCGAAAGAAGAAGAAGAAGAAGGAGATATTTGTAGCCATGAATGTCCTAGTGATTGTGCCAAAACATTCACACCATGGATCAGTAGTCTAGTCTTCATCACTGTTATCAGCATCAGAGTCCTCGAGGTCTACAACCTCTTCTTCGACATCAGCGGGCTGGTTGCTGCAGGTTCGCAACTTGCACGTCAGTGCACTTTAGGCTATTGGCAAGGCACGTGCAGTCTGGGAGTTTGCACGACCGTCCACACTTGCAGGAAAACAGTTGCAACACTGCATCCGGTGCTGGAGAACCCTGCATCCACTCGATGGCCAGCTTCCTGTCATCATCAGTGGTCTATCCACAACCTTTGGGACTTGGAACATAGGGTTGGCATTGCAGACAGCGCCTCCAAATAGCCGCCTGGTAGTTTGCACGGAGGACGTGCATGAGGAGGCAGTCTTCACATGGTGGAAGCTGACTGGACTCTATCTCTCCCCGTCTGGCACAGAAGAGTTGATGTCGGAGTTCATTGACTTTCATGGTGTTGGTAGACGGCACGTACATGTGGCAGGTGACCTCTTGCAGCTTCTGAAAGAGCTCGGTGGATACTTCCGATGAATGACCGAGCTAACTGAAGGCCTCTTGGTAGGTCTTATCCAACTTCATTTGCTTCAAGGCGCCCATCTTTCCCCAGCCTGCAAAGGCACTGACTGCATCACAATCGGAGAACAGGTGCAGTCCAACCAGGGCATCACAGACACTGTCTCCCATCGATATAGCAAGCTTGTCAATGTCTAGGAACCGTGTGCGGGTTTGCGTACCACACTTCTGATACACGGGGCATGGGATGTCCTTATTGAAAGCAAGACACAGCACGAGGACATCTGTATCTTCGGCATTGATCACCACAGCCTCGTACCCAGCCTCTGCTGCATGCAGAAGCATTCGGGTGACTGCTTCCTCCTGCGTGGACTTCAGCTCTGCCACTTCCTCCCAGTGGTCCTTGGTTTTTTTTTTTTTTTGATTTTCCCCCAAAACGTCAATATCTCAGAATGGTAAAATGGTAAAAATGCAAAATACATACACTAAGCTGCTCTTCTGGAACGGTTATCACATATTGAAATAATCATATAGTCCCTACCAATAACTTAGTAGCCCTAAAGTTGGGTTTCCTCAGATGGTACCGATATATTGGGCCCATGGACTATTAGTCGAGCTGTATGCCTCAAACAAATCTAGTTGCCCTTTGCTGAACCCTCTCAATGACAGCTACGTCCTTCCTGTAGCCCTTTAGCCGGTATGATTATTGATGAGATTATAACCAGGATTAACAAGGAAATTGTTAATCAACAAGGAAATTTAACAAGGAAACTTGATGCAGGAAGCGACCATTTCTCCCATCATTTGACCCTTGTTAGTCGTTGAGTTTAATGATATCGATGGAGCTTATGCTGTCCCTGACAAGCTTCTCTTTTCATATGTGAATGCTATTACTGAGAAATGAACAATTCTGCTTCTCCAATACAGCAAGCATGCCCATGCTCTCAGGAAAGGGTGCGAGTGCTGTCAGGCATGACGTGAAATTTTTTGACACCGGCTCATGCAGTCTGACGAACCACAAGTTGAAAAGCTTTTTGGGCCAGATCCTCGGGGTTTTGACCTGTTAAGCCAAGTAGCCCCAGGATGGAAAACGCAGCACATTCCTTCCTGTCATAGGTTCAGAAATAAATGGAAAAAAAACCCACAATAGTAAAAATGGGTTAAATGCAGTAGGTGCAAAAAGGGAGAGAAAGGAGGATAAAAGGAGAAAATTGTGGCATTAGGTTTGCTTCTGAACACAGCCAAGCGAACAGTTCATAATGGTCTGGATATAGCAAAATTGTTTTCATTTCAAAATATCATGAAAACATCCAAAGTACAGCCCATGGGCATTGTGTGCCACTTGGAAAGTGCTTGGAAATGGAAACTCTTCTTTTATTTGCATACATGCCTAAATCCCAGTGTAATATCCTCCTCGTTAGCCAGCTTACTGACGTTTATTTAAAGGTAATGTGCATTCCTTCAACACAAACAGCACATTCCGTGGATTCTAATTTTATTTCACATTTACATTTGGATGGCAAGGCTCTTGTTTGTGCCGAATGTACGAAGCGAATCAATAATAAATACTCAGACCTGGGGTGCAAAGGGGTGGGATAGCATGGCAGACATAATCACCTTTAGCTCTTAGTTGAGAAGGTTCCTTTCTGGGACGTGAAACACGACAATTTGCGACCTTCCTTTCAATTAACACGGGTCTCTGCGTGGCTCATTAATAATTTCTCCTCTGTTTGAGTCCAAATTAAGCTCCCCTAGCACGCAGCTGATCGCAGTTAATTTATGAGCCAGTGATTGCCTGCGATGCTCAAGATCTCACCCTGCTGGGTGTAAAAGCATTTGATTATTCCATTATATTGAATTTTAACATGGGTGGAAGGAAGGGAGCAACAAAATATCTGACATTCCATTTTGGGTAGGATTGCTCAGGAAGGATGCAGCATCTTAGAGAATGCAATCCTTTGTCTGAATGGTCGAATCCTCACTGTAATTGATGGACAGGTGTGTGTTTGTTTGTCACACTGCACCTCCAACAGTTCTGGCCCGATTACATTCAGACTTGCATCATAGGATCAGCATTACCCCAATTAGTGCAGAGGGGTGCTTTTGTCTTTGCCGGTGGTCTTGGGACGGGGGCGAAGGGGGGGGGATGCAAATTGTCTATGTAAATGTGTATCATGTAGCGCCGCCTCCAGGTGGGAAAGGGCATTACAAGTCACTCCTATTTACAGTGCAATGTTCCTGTCCCTACGTTTTTCAGTGCAGTGAGTTGTTTTGAATTAGTAGCAGTGGGTGTGTGTTTGCTTCATGCATGTAACCCGCGTTATTTAAATTTTCTTTTCGGGAGTGATTGAGGCATCTGTCGGTTGCCTAAACACCACCCAGATAAAGGTATATGTCACAAGAAAATGTTGCATGCTTGGAACAAGATTGCCAGTACGGCTGGTACTCTGCCATTCTATGTAAGTCGTTGAATGGCCTGTCGAAGACGTGCACTTAATTAAGTACTGTTCTTCTCAAACAACTCATATAACCATGTTCTGTGATCGTTGCATTGTTTAATGAGTTTCAAATTAAATTCTTTTGTGTGCACATAACCCTTTATGAGAATTGAATTGTAGCTTCAGTTTCCCATCCACCTCTGGGCTAACACACACACACAACTAGGAGGTGCTATTTTGGTTTGGCTTCATACAGTACATATATACCCAGATACGCGATGGTTCCATTAAAGTAAGATCATATGCTTGTCACGTCTGTTTTTCTGTGTATCCCTCCCTGATGGGATCTCATGAGATTGTGAACCACATTGTTTTGTCGTTATATAATTTTGGGATTTCTGCAGGACATCTCTCACGACACTGTGAATGGGACCTGAAGGTACTTTTGAATTTGGATAATTGTTCTCGGAAGACATATTTTGCTGCTACTGTGATTGCGAATGGAGTGAAAGGAGAAGTTGGGGAGGTGGGAAAGCAGGTTATGAGGAGGTAGGGGTCGGTGAATTTAGTAATGACATCATAATGACAATGTGGATGTGGATGCGAAAGAGAGTTAACTATTCCACTATTTTAATGAGGTAATGAAGAAATAATATTGTTGCAGAAATGACTTCTAGGGGCTAAAAATGCACACATTAGAAGAGTTATTTTCCTTAATTCATGCTTTATCAGGAGTATGTGGAATATATATATATATATATATATATATATATATATATATATATATATATATATATATATATATATATATACATACTGGAATATGCATTTATAATTGTGTAGAAAGCAGGTTGGCCATCCGCACAATGTTTCTGATCCCTACACGATTTTTTACTTTCCCCCTATATAAGGATTTATCCATTGTAACCTGTCTTTTATGTATTTTTAAAGGAATCGTGGCCTTACAACACCTACCAGGCATGAGTTTAGGCACATTGAGAACAATCTAGCAGAGGCGAGAAGCAGCGGGGTGGGATTAAACCCACCTCCACTAATCAACTCTGAGCAAGCAAGGCTTGGTGGGGCGTCAGCGAATTCAATAAGAAGGCCACCCAGTGAGAAGCAGAAGTTCAGTTCAGTTCAGTTTGTTGAGCAGTTCGCTGAGCTTGTTAGTTGTACTTGGTTGTTGAACTCGTTTGTGGAGGGAGAGCTTCTGCTGACTTCCGCTGGTTTTCTGCTGGAGAGGCGGTCCCAGAGAAGTGAGTTAGTCCTACGCCAATGTGTGGATCAGGTTCCCTCCCCTAGCGTCACCTCCTACCATATTCTACAGTGCTGGGGCTTTATTAGTGGAATCAAGGTGAGCGAGCTGAGTGCCAGCTGTCAGACAGTATGACTCATGCCTGAGTCATGGCCGGTATTCTATTTGTCTCTTTCCACTCTCCATTGTATGATTGAGGCCTTAAGGAGAGGTTAATCAAAGAGCCCCATCTGTATGGATCCCTGGGGTATGTATTCTGGGCTGTTATAACTATAATAAAGGCGCTGTCACACCTTGACGTTATAGCCAGCAATGGCAACGTATCAAAATGTATGTAAAACGTTGGCGTACGCTTAAGTTTTGAGGTTTTTTAAAAGTTTTGGTTGTATGCAAAACATATTAGTAATGGGCACAGAATGTTTCGTTGTCTTATAGATAACTTATACCAATGAATGCTTAGCCTGTTGTCAGCATTCACAACCTATGCCCAACGATAGTTTAACTTGGGCATAGCGCGCTGCACGAATCACCGATGAACTCGTGCCGTTCTCTGTTAAAAACCTGCCGCACGCCGATTTAAATCATAACTGCCTGAAAATTGGAAGTGTCAACATCGCAGTCACACCTTGACGATTTAGCCAGCGTATGCCTACCGATGAAAAATGTGTCTAAAACGCTGGCACACGTCAAATACGGTATGGGTAAGTTGTGTATACGTTAGGAGCACCCTGAAAAACAATGAAGTACGCTGTCATATTCCGTGGTACATCTAGTACGTCGTGAAATTTCAAGCATGCTGAAAATTTTACGACGTACTCGACGTATGGCTCACAAGTTCCACATACGCTGGCATAAGTTCTCGGCACGCTCCGCGATCGTTGACACACGTCGGACAAACGTTACTTGTAAGTTACTCAAAAGTCGAAACACGTCGAGGTAGTTTAGCATACCCGGAACTAAATTTTTGAACCTATGAGTAGCGTGCTTTGAACCTATGGGTAGTGTGCTTTGAACCTATGTGTAATGTATCTCAAACGCACATTGGCGTATGTAGACGAATTTGATTGACGTCTTCCGGATGACCACATAACTTACTGAACGCGTTTCTAACTTACAGATACCGTATAATGGCGTATTGGCAGCGATTAGGGTAATTGGTATATAAAAAGGGGCTTCGCAGGAGGAACCCATCTTTTTTTTAGACTTCGTGGTGAGTACTTGTTCATGTCATTCCGAGAGATGGAGGATACGGCAAGGCTGAGACAACAATACCTACCTGTCCTCGAACATCAACATGACCTCATCGAGTTGACACTGCACCAGTTGCGTGCCAATAGAGCCGGGAGAAGAAGACGTGAACGGAGGAGAAGGAACTGGGTGAGACCATGGATCGGGAGGCGACGCCAATACGGCATATATGACCAGCTCATGGTGGAACTCCGGAACGAGGACCATGCATCCTTCATCAACTTCCTGCGAATACCCCCAGCGATGTTCGACGAGCTGCTAGCCAGAGTGGGTCCAAGGATAACCAAGCAGTACACCTTCTACAGGGATCCGCTTGAGCCTGGCATGAGGCTGGCACTGAGCCTGCTGCTGTTGGTGCCGTGACTGCAGTGCTGTGGAAGCGATTTAACTCGTTCAATGAAAACGATTTCAATTGCCGAGCACCAGCGTCCAAAAACAGTAGGCGAGTGACAGGTATTTATTAAAAGTGAAGTTGCAGCCTATGAATAGAAAACCTCACGTAATCGTCGACGATACGCTGCCACGCTATGCATACGTTAGACTATCGTTGGGCATAGGTTGTGGATGCCTAAAACACGCTAATCAATCGTTGGTATAACTTATCTATAAGTTATCGAAGCGTTCTGTGTTCATTACAAGTACATTATGCATTTTTCCAAGTCGTTTTGAATACTTTAAAAACTGAAACAAAAAAATAGTTCATCGTGGGAATGAGAAAAAAAAAATTAGCCGAAAAGTACATCGAACAATGGTGCAAAGTAGTCTTCTATTCGTGGATGCAACGACGATCCATCATCACCCACACCCTCCCCAATCACACTCACCTACTACTACTGACATAGACCTACTACTGCTACCAATACTACTACTACTACTACTGACACGCTCACCTAATACTACTACTACTGATACTTCTGACATTGACATCTACTCAACATGGAGTCTGGAACACTGACGGGTTCCTCTTGTGAAGCCCATTTTTATATACCAATTCCCCTCAACGCTGCCAAATCGCCATGATACAGTAGATGTAAGTTAGAAATGCGTTCAGTAAGTTCTGTGGTCGTCCTGAAGACGTCAAATACGTCTACATATGTATTTGTGCATAGGACATGCTTTACAAATAATTCCCAAGCACGTTACTCATAGGTTATAAGTAAGTCACGGGTACCCTAAACATTACTTTGACGTGTTTCGACGTATGAGGAACTTTCAAGTAACGTGTTGCGAAGTGTGAACAACGTTCGTGTAGCGTGCTTACAAAGCGTTACTCATAGGTTAGAAATAAGTTTCGGGTACGCTAAACATTACCTCGACGTGTTTCGACTTATGAGTAACTTACAAGTATCATGTGTCGACGTGTGTCAACGATCGCATAACGTGCCTACAACTTATGGCCAGCATAGCGGAACATGTGAGTCATACGCCGGCATACGTCATAAAATTTCAAGCATGCAAAAATTTGAGGACAACCCAAAAGTACAACGTTTAAAGCCAGCGTACTACGACGTATGGCAGTGTTTTTCAGCATGCTCTTAACATATACAAAACGTAGCCATAACGTATTCGACGTGTGCCAGCGTTTAGACAATTTTTTTCATAAATCGGCATACGCTGGCTAAATCGTCAACGTGTCGCAGCAGCTTAATATAAAATGAAAGTTTTTACAGCCATTTTTCCCTGCTATGCAGGGGTTGGGCTTTTTCTTAAGGCAATGTTTTATGGCCGGATGCCCTTCCTGACGCCAACCCTGGTTGCCTCTTACTACACACAGGGATATGGTACACCTATTCTAACCGGGGCATACACCGGGACCAGTATACTGGTACTCACTTCGCCAACCTCGGAAGGATGACAGGCTGAGTCGACCCCCTGGTGTTTATTCAGCAGCCAACGGGGCTTGAACTCAGGACCCTGGGATCCCAAGCCGCCACCCTAACCACTAAGCCAACACCAGGCTTGGGCTGTTGTAACTGATGGATGTCATTAAAATTATTTGTACTCCTTTTCTCTCCCCTCCCCATTTCAATACACACTTTAAGTTCCCTGGGTCTCTTTTGAGTTATTTGGATGGTGGTGGCCACTGGTTTAGAATAACGGACTCGCTATAAATCCTTTTCGAGGATGTTCAGATTTTGGAGCATTATTGTCAAAAAAAAATTGGAACACATTCAGAATTTAGAGGATACTTAACAGCTAACTTTCATTATTAAATTCACCTTCTCAGCAGCTAAGGACCTCCGCTTGGGATCCTTCTTGGATTAGGACTTCTGAGAGGTGAAATGCCTAGTGTGCCACCTGATTGGCCACCCAGCATTTCATTTGAACACGTTATAGGCAAAGGGGAGCCCTTAATTTGGTTGGGAGCATTTTGGCCATTTGGCCAACGTGACCATCATTACAATATGTATAAATGATGTAAGAACACCCTCTTGCTTTGAAGAAAAGGAAGAAAGAGGGAGGGAAAGACAGAGAGTCAGATTGAGGGCAGGTGGAGAGTTGGAAGAAGGAGGTTGAACCTTTGGGATGGGTAGTAAGTGGGGGTTGAGGATTTTGAGTGGTGAGAGGATTGAAGCCTTGGGGTTGGGGGCCAGAGTTGGGAGAGGAAGGTTGAGACTTGAAGGGGGAGGGGGGAGTTGAGGACTTTAAGTCACATTATAACACGTAATTTCTGCAGGTGTCTGCGACTCTCCATCCTCCATTTACCTTGACAACACATTCAATGTTTCGTCTCGAACGAGCTAGTCTGATACAAAATAGCTTGAGAGCTGATGCCGATGATAGGAGAGCTGATGCTATTGAAGTACGAAGTTTGCCAGGAAAGGAATATGCTGAACTAGTATAAAAGCTCATCAAAAATGATGGGTTTGGAATTATTGTATTCAAATTATTCAAGGAGACTGGAAGATATAATGTTTTGTAGCAAGAAAAAGCATTATTTTAAAACATTACATGTGCAAATTTGATTCTGTTTTCTTTATCTTCTGGGACATTTCATTTTGATGATGCAGCCTCGTGAGCATGCCAAAGTCTGAAGCCTCGGCTGAGCGTCAGGTGTGCTTGTATCTTCTTTATTTATTAGACATCCTACGGATGTAAATGAACACTTGTTTTTCTCTGCGTGCATTGTACATCATGTGCAACAAATATTACCTTCCTGCATCTTGTATTTTTGTTATTTTTTAAAATGCTTCTATACACCACCCTTGAAGCTTGGTTTGCAAGTCACCATCTACAATTCCAGTATAACAGACATAATTATTCTTTTATGGAAAAATGTTTTTTGAGTTTCTTTATCCTGAAAATTTGACCTCAGTGAACGCACAGTCGTGTTAAAGGATTGGCCTTTCAAACCCTCCTCAAATCGTCCTGATGAAGGGGGAGAGAAATAGACAGATATACACTGTTTTATATTGGTAGATTGTTGGACAGGGCCTTTACAACAGAAGTCCAAGGCAGAAATTTGGAATTTGTTCAACATACCAGCACACGAGAGCCAACCTTTTCAAAAGGCACTGTGAGAGCTCTACATCCAGAGATTAAATGCAGAGAAAACAGCCAGCTTTAATATCCCTCAAAAAGATGGTACACCCAGTGATGCAATGGCTTTCATGAGGACAAAAGGGTTGACAATTGTTAGTCCAACCCGAAAAGAAATCAGATGTGAAAAGCCAAAGACAAACCTCATCTTTGGGTTGTCTCATCTGGGTTTGTCTAGGGTTCAACGATAAACACTGTTTATTAGCCACTTTCCTTGTAACCTTTGAGTTGTTGATTGGGACCACACTTTGCAGAGTGTTGGTGCTTCTTAAGCAGTCTCCTTGGCTATTGGGCACAATCCTGGATGGGTGGCCATTCCGACACAGTACACCAGCATGCTGGCACTCATTTTGCCGACCTCAGAAGGATGACAGGCCGAGTTAACCCCACTTGGTATTAATTCAATAGCTAAGTGGGATTTGAACTCAGGTCCCTAGGATCCAAAGCCCACCACCCAAACCATTAAGCCAACACCAGACATATTGGAGCAATCAGAAGGAAACCAAACAAGTAAAAAGCAAAGATGAAGTCATCAGGAGAAACTTGAACAGGATTCGCATCTCAGCTGCTACTTCTTCGACCCTCAAACCCATCCAGGCACAGCCAAGTCTTCTTCTTCTTGCGTATGAAAGCTTAGCTGCCAGGGCAGCTATCATTTCTTGGAAGCGCAACTGTCACTGATGCAGTGCCCCTCTACCAGTACACACTGGTACTCATTTTGCTGACCTCGGAGGGATGACAGGCTGAGTCAACCCCCTGGTGTATTAATTCAGCGGCCAATGGGGCTTGAACTCAGCACCCTAGGATCCCAAGCCACAACCCTAACCACAAAGCCAACACCAGGCTACACAGCCAAGTGAGGCTTACTTAAACAAAACAAAAAAAGAACCCAGATCAAATAAATTAAATTATTTTGGCTGCCAGACAATGTGTCTGATCAGGTTGGAATTTAAAACACACTAGACGACCCGAGAACCCCTCGGGTTCCCGTTGTGACAGCGGTTGATGAAAAAAACTCATTTCAAGAAAAAAAAAAAACGATAGCTCCAGTGAATTATACCGCTGAGGTTGTTTGCATTGATCAAATTCTCCTGAAGAGAACTTGACTGAATCGGGAAATGGTTTTTTAAGAATTTTTTTCGTTGTCCGATTTTAATGAAACTTGATACTGCACACCGCAGTTGAATGGTGAGTAAGGTGGCCCTAAAATTTTGCACTATCGTGTACCGTTTTGGCTGTATTTCGGGAACATGCATACATACATCAATACATACATACATATATACAAGATGAGAGATTTAGTAATATATAGATAGATAGATAGTCCCCAACCTGAGATCATAATTGTGAAGTTTCACGTTGATTCAATAAGCGGTTCACAAAAAAACATTATTTAATATTTTTCTTAAATCCAATATAGCTGCCAAACCATGTGACCCACCAATTATTGCTTAAACTTGCACACTCATTGCGGAACATTTGTGTGAAGTTTTCCCTCGATCTGTCCAGCCATTCTGGAGAAGAAGATTTTTTATAGGTTTTAAGGTAAATCCAATATGGCTGCCAAACCATGTGACTGATGGCGTCTTGTGTGTGAACCTTTTGTTCCTCAGAGATCGGCAGTCATATGTGAAAAGTTTCACCTCAATCTGTTCAGCCATTTCAGAGAAGATTTTTGAAGGTAAAAAAAAAACAATATGGCTGCCAAATCCCGTGACCGATGACGTCATAAAAAAATTTGTGGACCATTTTATCCCGAGATGACCCTAAAAATTTTAATACTGATCAGATGTAGCATTCTACATATGCAATTATGATGTCATAATGAAGGCACCTATGACGTCATTAAAAAAATCACACTCATTCCCCATGAGGAGTACTTGCTATGTGCCAAATTTCAATTTTTTCCTTGGTGTGATTTCAGGGATACAGAGATCAATTTTTGGGGATGTATTTACAACATGGCTGCCACAACACATGACCTATGATGTCATAATTATCATTGTAACATTCTGCATGAGTAGTTGCACCAATGGTGAAAATTTTGTCTTCATTGATCAAGCGGTTGCAGAGAAAAACACAAGTTCTGTGCGGACAAACAAACAAAGAAAAAAGAAGACATTGTGCAGAGCACGATACTTGCAAAATCCATAAAACAAATTTGGCCTCAAAAATAATTGGTGGTTGAATTAAATGACCAAATACGCAACTCCTCTTCAAATTTCAAGTGAATCAGATGAAAATTGACAATTTTAGAAATTCGGCCCATGTTGACCTTTTGGCCTACGTGAACCTCCAAAATAATTGGTGGGTAAATTCAGTGACCTGAAATATATATCCTCTTCAAATTTCAAGTTAATCGGATGAAAATTGAGGATTTTAGAAATACCGCCTTAGTTGTTGACCTTGGGACTATGTTGACCTTTTGGTAGATGCTGACCTCAAAAATAATTGGTTTGTTGACATGAGTGAACTGAAATATAAATCCTCTTTAAATTTCAAGTCAATCGGTTGAGAATTGAGGATTTTAGCATCCTTATCTAAGTTGTTGACCTTTGGCTTATGTTGAGCTTTTGTCCTTTTGACCTCAAAAACAATAGGCCTCTTCCTTATGATTAACTCTACCATGTGATGAAGTTTCGTGAAGATTGGTTTGAAATTGTGACCTGTAGGCGATAAACAGACAAACAGACAGACACAGACAGAAGAACAAAATGGACTGATAAATATATTTGAAAAATCTTCGATTTTGCAAGTAACGAACGGACCCAAATGCAATACCTTCTCCTTCAGTGAGGGTAATCATTAATGAAAGGCTACATATACAAAATTAAATTTCAGAGGGATAATGAAGGATTACTAAATATGTGATCTGAACACATAATATGAGATATCTAACTGATATAATGAAATTATCCATTCCCTTATGTCATTTTCATTGTAAAATTATGGAATGCCACACAGAAATTGTCAAGGGAAAATGTAGTTTAAGCTTTTCAACTGCATGCAGCAATGTAGAAAATCCAGCAAATTCAGGAGAGTGTGTTAGAGTTTATCCGTGATTTTTGTATTGATTAAAAGTTTTAATTACTTCATCAACTCCATAGTCGATCAATAAGAGAGCCATTCGCCTACTGGGTGGAAAAGGTCGAAAGTTACAGAAACAGTCCGAAAGAACACGGTGTGTATTTTTTGCGACAAGTGCAAGAGCGTGAAAGCTTTCCCTTAAACTTTTGAAGACGCCTACTGAAACGTTTAACATGTTTCACCATTAAAAAACATTCTTTTTCAGATTTAGACAATCAAAGCATGATTACAAAAATAAACACATGCACTTTAGCCAAAGATATGTTAGTCATGAAAAGCTTGTCAAAGCAATACACACATCACGAGTCCAAGGGAAAAATGGATGTATATTTCTGCAATACAACAAAAACTTATGCTTTAATTGCAGCAACAAGAAGTCAGTCACTCCACCTGAAGAGTAGTGGAGTGCCTTCAAGACCATCATCCTTGATTTTGCCAGTGGATGTTTTGGAACTCATCAGAGGGCGAAGAAGAATTTGGTCTCTCAAGTGACACTGGATAACATTGACCAGAGTCACATGGCCAGGTTTAATGGCAGAGTTGAGCTGTTCAGTAAGTTGAGGCATAAAACTGTACGTGCGCTGAGTGTGGACAAGGAGGCCTATGTGTGAGGAATCTTTGAGGGGGCAGAGGATCACCTGTGGTCAAGTGATTCTCGTCCTGCTGACAGGGGAATTTGCGCGTTGTGTTCCTCCAAGCCCATTCCTTGGTGTAGTGCAGTTAGAGCAGAGGGTGGTGGGCTCTTGACAGAGGATTCCGAAGTGAAGGCCTCCTGGGCCGGTTACTTTGAGTGGCTGTACCAGGCTGATCCACAAGCTGTTGAGTTGGATATCAGGGGTTTTATTATCCCAATTGCTGACCACCTTCGTTCGTGGATCAACTGTGATTCGTGGATCAATCAACACAAATCAACTGTGATCCACCTTCATTTGTGGAAATAAAGGCTGTGGTGAACCGGTTGAAAAATGGTAAAGTTCCTGGGATCTGTGGCATCCATGCTGAACATCTCAAGGCTGGTGGAATGCTGTACTCATGTTGTTGCATGCAGTTCTGTGCTCTGCTGGAACTCAGCTATCATCCCAACTGACTGGAAGAGGGGCCTTGTTGTCCCTCTCCAGAATATGAAGGGTGATTGCTGGGACTGCAACAAATACTGAGGGGTGATGCTGCTCTCAATGCCAGACAAGGTCTTTGCTCAGATAATTATTGATAGGGTTCGCCACCAACTGTTTGAGCATCAGCTCCCAGAGCAGTCAGGCTTTACACCAAAGAGGTCAATGATTGACCGTATTCTTGTCATTCGGGACCTCACCGAACACAGATGAGAGTTTTGGCAGGGGCTGCTTGCAGCCTATGTTGATTTCTGCAAAGCATTCGATTCAGTGAATCATGATGCCCCTGGAGGATTCTTGGTCTTGGTTTAATGCCACCAAAACTGATCAATCTAATGTCTGAACTATGCTCTGGTACTTAGATTGCTGTGAGATGTGGTGATACCATCTCCGACTTATTTCCAGTTCTTCTTGGAGTTCATCAGGGGTGTGCTGGCCCCCACACTTTGCAGCGCTTGTATGGACTGGATTCTGGGCAGGATGTCAGAGAGATCAAGCTGTGGTGCATTATTTGGGAATATCAAGTTTGCAGACCTTGGTTTCGCAAATGATGCAGTCATCTTTGTGGAGCTTCTGGATATCCTTTTGGGGGCCCTTGAGGTGCTGAATGAGGAGTCAGAGCCACTGTGATTATAGGTTTCCTGGGTCAAAACCAAGATCCAGGCTTTAAATGACATCTTGGATGCTGCTATCTTGTCTCTACCTGTTTGTGGTGAGGATGTTGAGTTCACTGAGAGATTCACTTACCTTGGCAGTGATATTCATATTTCTGCTGGCTGTGAACTTGAGTTCAATAGACGTCTGGATCAGGCCTGTGGAGTCATGGATTCACTGGATCATGGGGTCTAGCACTGCTGGTACCTGTGCCGGAGTATGAAAGTCTGAGTTTTCAGGTCCATGCTGCTTCCAGCCTTGCTCTACGGATGTGAGATTGAACTCTGACCAAGGATCTGAGATGGAGACTTAACTCCTTTGGTACCAGGTCTCTTCGGAGAATCCTTGGCTATCGCTGGTCGGATTTTGTGTCCAACGAGCGGTTGCTGAGAGAAACTCAAATGAGATTTGTTACCTGCATCGTCTGTGAGTGTCAGCTGCGGCTGTATGGACATGTGGCGCATTTTCCTGACGCTGATCCTGCTCACCAGATTCTCTCAGTGAGGGAGCCTCATGAGTTGAGTAGGCCAATGGGCTGGCCACGTTCCACGTGGTTGCAGCAGGTTGATCAGCATCTCAAGGAGATGGGGATGGGCCAGACGGAGGCCCCTGGAGTCCTGGCAAAAAGTGGATGCAGCGACGCACTGCTCTGGCACATGCTCCCATACCTGACCTGACCTGATTTAAAAAATAATAAATAAAAAATTAACTGCGGGTATATTCAGGATGCCAAAATGCAATAAAAAGGAAGTGTGGGTATGTTTGGGATTCCAAAATGCGATTTAAAAAACAGGAACTCCAGGCATATTCGGGATGCCAAAATGCGAAAAAAATCGAACTTCAGTATGTTTGGGATGCCAAAATGCTATAAATAAAGGAACTACTGGTGTGCTTGGGATGCCAAAATGCGATAAAAAAGGAGCTGTGGGTATGTTTGTGATGCCAAAATGTGATAAATAAAGGAGCTGTGGGTATGTTCAGGATGCTAAAATGTGATAAATAAAGAAACTGTGTTTGAGACACTAAAATGCGATAAAAAAATGGAACTGCAGGTATGTTCCGGATGCCAAAATGCGATAAAAAAGGGAACGACGGGTATTTTGGGACACTAAAATGCGATTCAAAAGGGAACGACGGGTATGTTTGGGACACAAAAATGCGATTAAAAAAAAAGGAACTGTGGGTATGTTTGGGACACTAAAATGCGATAAAAAAATGTAACTGCAGGTATGTTCAGGATGCCAAAATGCGATAAAAAAGGGAACGACGGGTATGTTTGGGACATTAAAATGCGATTAAAGAAAAGGAACTGTGGGTATGTTTGGGACACTAAAATGCGATAAAAAATGGAACTGCAGGTATGTTCAGGATGCCAAAATGCGATAAAAAAAGGGAACGACGGGTATGTTTGGGACACTAAAATGCGATTTAAAAAAGGCACTGTGGGTATGTTCTGGATGCCAAAATGCGATAAAAAAGGGAACGACGGGTATTTTGGGACACTAAAATGCGATTCAAAAGGGAACGACGGGTATGTTTGGGACACAAAAATGCGATTAAAAAAAAAAGAACTGTGGGTATGTTTGGGACACTAAAATGCGATAAAAAATGTAACTGCAGGTATGTTCAGGATGCCAAAATGCGATAAAAAAAGGGAACGACGGGTATGTTTGGGACATTAAAATGCGATTAAAGAAAAGGAACTGTGGGTATGTTTGGGACACTAAAATGCGATTTAAAAAAAGGAACTGTGGGTATGTTCGGGATGCCAAAATGCAATAAAAAAGGAACTATGGGTATGTTTGGGACATTAAAATGAGATAAAAAAGGAACCACGGGTATGTTTGGGATGACAAGATGTGATAAAAAAGGAACTACGGGTATGTTTGGGACACTAAAATGCGATAAAAAAGGAACCACGGGTATGTTTGGGATGCCAAGATGTGATAAAAAAAGGAACTATGGGTATGTTTGGGACACTAAAATGCGATAAAAAAGGAACCACGGGTATGTTTGGGATGCCAAAATGTGATAAATAAAGGAACTACAGGCATGTTTGGGATGGCAAAATGCGATAAAAAAGGGAACTGTGGGTATGTTCAGGATGCCAAAATGTGATAAATAAAGGAATGACGGGTATGTTTGGGACACTAAAATGCGATTAAAAAAGGAACTGTGGGTATGTTTGGGATGCCAAAGTGCAATAAAAAATTGGAACGATGGGTATTCGTGGTACACTAAAATGCGATAAAAAAAGGAACTGCAGGTATGTTCAGGATGCCAAAATGCGATAAAAAAAAGGAACTGTGGGTATGTTTGGGATGCCAAAATGCGATTAAAAAAAGGCACTGCAGGTATTTTCGGGATGCCAAAATGTGAAAAAAGGAACTGCGGGTATGTCCGGGATGTCAAAATGCAATGGTGTGCAGTTGTCAAGTATACCTTTTTGTGTGTTCAAAAATGCTGCTTTCAGGTAAGCAATGAATGATAGAAAAGGAGAAAAACATCGATAAGTAAAGGCTTTTCGATAAAATGTACCTGTGTTGCACTCCAATCCGAGCAACAGCCCAAAATTGCAATATCCATCCATATGGTTTTGAACCTTATAAATGGTAAGTTAACCATGAGTACCTACCAGCTGATGTTATTCTGCCTTCCCTCAACATTGAACTGTAAAACAGCGAATCATCAGTCTTTTTTAAAAGGGCCTTTTTTACAGTCACTGCTATTCATTTCAGAAATGTCGTGTGTCTAACAAAAAGGTCATTAATACGTGGATTGTTCATTTTCACATGTGCCAACTGGGCCTGCACAAAGGCCTTGCATTTACCACAGTATTTATGATCATTTGAGTGTGATGTTCTGTGACGTTTTGAGTTGACTAATGAGCTGCTTCTGGGCATTAGATATGAAGAAATTTCCAACTTTGTCAATCGTTAATCTGCAAAAATGTCTCACTAGGCAGAAACATAACTCTGCGCCATTTGTTTCAGTACTTAGATTTTGATGTTGGTGGGGGAGTAGGGGGTGAGGGGTTGGGTCAGTGGAGCAGGCCAATGCCAATGTTACAAAGTGTGCTCTCATTGGAGAAGATTGATGTCTCCAAATAGCTGTTCTGGTTCTGCAGACTGCAGTTATCAAGTTGGCAATGCCGTCGAAATTAGAGGAATTTGAAAAAGAAAGTCACAGGTACAAGCTCCACGATGAGCCTCAGATCAATGAAAAAAAAAAATACAATCATTGAAAACAACCCGCTGAATCAAAGCTAATTTTCTTCAACAACCGTATCAATAAATCTATCAACCTCATTGAATGCACGTAGAAAACAGGCCAGATGAACAGTCCGGAACGTTTGTCAAAGTCTATGTCAACCCAAGAGCTTGAGATACTCTCAAGAAAATTGTAAAGACAGGGAAGGTCTGATCTTAGAGCATGTTACAGGCGAGCGCAGGCCCATTCGCTGGCGAATATGAGCAGAACCACTCTGTTTGGATCATTCTGGACAGGTGTGTGTGGGGAGGGGGAGGGGTTGTTTGGGGGGGGGGATGTGTCTGCATGCCTCCATGGTAAGGAAATGGCGAAAGCAGAAAAAAGGATTGCCCTGCAGGCCTGAACTGTAACTTTGCAGTGTTGATATAGGTCCTAAGAGAACATATAAGCACAGCTAGCTTTCCATTCAACATGTCTTTCTTGTTCAAGGTTTCCACCTTTCCTCCTGCACGGTTCTTTTTATTTCAGGTTTCAACCATTTTCTCTTCTACTTGACAATTCTACAGCCTCGGGGAGGCCCGTGTGATTCCTCACAGAATATGTGCAATTATTGCCTGTAATAAGTAAGTAAATAAATAAAATTGAATTTTGTAATGGGGATTATTGAATGGTGGTTACTTTTCTTTGTAGGCAGCAACTGCAGCTTTGTCCATGGACAGGTGCGCAACAGGCCAGGGCATGGAGATTACCTCCTCCCTTGAGTCTACTAATGAGAGCCATCAATATATATATATATATATATATATATATATATATATATATATATATATATATATATATATATATATATATATTTCTCCAACATGGCAACAATCCGATAGCTACACCGTAATTCTACTGAAACTATAGTTATAGCTCGGTTTCCAGAAGCTTACAATCCAAATCCTTGATGCCGCTGCCCTTCTCCAAATCTATTGGGTGTCAATTCATGTATCCTCACCACGAGACCACCACTGTCCCAGATTCACCAACTATTCACATCTCCGTATGCATTAATCAAAGATTTATAAACTCTCAGCATGGGTAGCTGACATTGCTTGGTGCTGTTCTTATCCTGTTGGGCATTTTGAAAAAATCAAATTTTGTTTTTTTTCTGTTTTTTTTTTTGTGGAGGCATAAAACACTTCCTCCACCCATTAAGGAATGTGCTCATGGATTATTAATTTTACCTTTCTCATAGCTACAAAGGCTTACAATCACAATAGAGTGCATTTTTTTTAATCCAAAAAAAACCAAATCCAACTTTCTTTTTTTTTTAATTTGTTTTTGCCGAAAAGACTCTCCAACACACTGATGAACCTCTGAAAGTTTGATGAAGAACCGTTCAGCTATCTCTGAGAAAAATGGTGACACAGACAGACAGACAGACAGACAAACATCTTTCTTATCGTGTACATATCAAACAAATGTATGCTTCTCTCGAATGCAGAATGTTTCAGGAGCAATATAATAAGACTCTCACACTTTTGTCACACATCTGTTGAAATAGTTCACAGAAGGCCTTGTTAAGATTTCTTTGACAAAAGTAGCGACTTTGGGGAAGATAAACGATTTTCAAATCAATGCGTGATGGTGATTAACCTGTTTCGTTAGCGATCGTGAAATGTAATTGCGAGCTTGAAGATAAACAACAGGGAAGTTTGTGATGCAAAATGAGAGCCGAGTAAAGCTGCATGAGAGCCATCATCACCAAATGGACAAAAATCATATTCGATCATACTGCGCCTTTTTCCACTGCAAAATAATGTAGTTGTATCACCTGACACTCAGGTATAAAGATACAATGCAAAGCAAAATCCATTTTTGCCATTCCACTCTATGTCATCATGTGTTAGTCCAACAATTTAACTTGATACACAAAAAAACAAGCTCAAATGAGCTAAGATCCTCGTCCTCTTAATGATGACGTCATAAAAACGAATATGACGTCATTGTGATGTATCAGGTTTGCGATAAATTATCTGTGCTAATGCCCGGCTTGATTCCCGCAAACAAAATTCAAACAGCTTGCCTAGTTTCGGAGATAACGGTATAGGCGATTTCCATTCCTAGCGATATTATGACGTCAACTTCTTTTCGAGGAAATATTTCCAAAATCGGAGATGGTTACTGCCTGCGCGTGGGATTTCCGCATATACATGGCAAGTTTCACGAAGATCTGATGAAAACTCTGGGTTGTGAAACAAAAAATGTCAAAAAATAGGAATGACGTCATAAAAATTGATATGACGTCATAGTGATGCATCATATGTGCGGCAATTCATCTCTGCTAATGCCCTGTTCGATTCCCGCAAACAGAATTCAAAAAGCTTGCCTAGTTTCGGAGATAATGGTATAGGCGATTTTCATTAGCGGATATATTTTGACGTCATAACTTTTTTTTTTCTCGGAGGAATTTTCAAAATCGGAGATGGTTACTGTCTGCGCAGGGTATTTCTACATATATATGCCAAGTTTCAGGAAGTTTCGATGAAAACTGTAGGCTGTGAAACAAAAAAGTCCACAAGAAGAAGATGAAGAACAACAACGTAAGTTAGACTTAGAGATCCTCCACGAGGATCTAAAAACATCCACATTTCAACATCACTGAACCATCGAATTGAAACTGGATGAGTGATACTGTATCAGCATACTCATGGCAAAACTGAGATTTGTAGCTGAAAAACAAGCCAGGGTATTTTGATTGATTTCGAGAGAATGAGCGATGTATATAGAAGTAGATCTGAGTGCAGACACACACAGACACACCACACACACACACACACACACACACACACACACACACACACACACACACACACACACACACACACACACACACACACACACACACACACACACACACACACACACACACACACACACACACACACACACCGATTGCAATCGCCTCTCTTGTCCTTTCAGGAGCGGCCTGAGGCAAATGAAGTTTTTGTTTGCGGGAACTGGAGAATATGTGCAGAGAACTGAAACAATGTGGTCTGACAAACAAAGATAGAAATGGTGGCATTTCCAAATGGCCCAGTTGGTTGCATTTTCGCTCTTAAGCGGTCTGGTCTTAGTTTGATTTCTGACGGGGTCAGACCCAACTAAAAACTGGCGCTCTGTCGCAGTGTCAGCAGAGAGCTCTGCATCTCAGATCACATCATACATCACGTGGGGATGTAAAACAGACTGTCTGTCCTATTTGCAATTCGACTGAGAACATCAGAAAAATTCACACCATATCATGCATGTTCTGGCACTCTGGGCAAAATACCTGCTTGAGGTTACAGAATTAGCATTACCTGCAGGAGCTGGTTGGATTGGCCAAATGTTTTTGGTTTGTGATTAAGTTCCACCCGTGTATTTTCTTGCACAATGGAGTAATAAAAGTACAATAGATTGATGCGTATAAATGTAATACATTAACTATTCGACTGACAGGATAGCTCAGGCCTCAGAAGTAGTCTGAGAATCGAACCCTGAATAGACAACTCACACTTGCCTTTGAGTTGTCTATTCAGGGTTCAATTCCCAAAGTAACAATGAACTATCACCCTACTGCTTTGTAGGCAGGGAATTGCATTAATGTGCACACCCTTCTTCAGTGAACATTAAGCTTGGTGTCCCATCTGCTAGCGTTCACAAATGGATATTATATCGTCAGGTCAGGCCAGATTAGATCTGTGACCTGCTACAGGTACCATGTAAACCTGTACTAACCTGTTCCATGGTCGGGTTGTCGGCGACAAAGCCGTCTCCCCCACCAGGTTTTCTGGTGAGGAGGGTGTATGATATTGGCACCCAGCAGGATTAAAATCAAAACCTGTCAAAGGGCAAAGGAGCTCGTTGTGAGCCTACGGCCATTTATATCTAGTGCCCAACTATGTCTGTGGATGTCCTCCTGCAGTTGGGTTATTGTTTTTGTAAGAGTTTGTGGAAGGATTTGCACATCATCCACCATAGAACCCTTCACTGCGGAAAACATTAAAATGCATAGAAATCTGAAAACCCACTCCATGGGAATACCTCCTGCGCAGCTGCCCTTCACAGGTCAGCTCACCAGATGACGGGATTTGGGCAAAGCCTTCGGGATCCCCACTCTTTGATGATCGGAGGAAAAAACACAGGGTAACTTTCCCGGGTTGGAATGCGGTAGTGTGTGTCAGGGTGATGCAAGGATGTCATCCACCAGACGACGGTCTCCTTGGGTTAACCTGAGAAGGTTCCTTCGGATGTGTGCCTGGAATGTCCTATCCCTAAGAGAGGATGATCACATGCCTCTGTTATCATCTGAGCTCAAGCATTTGAACATCAGTATTGCAGCACTCCTTGAGGTTCGGAGACCGGATTGCGACAAGATCATGGCGGGTGGTTACACCTACTATTGGTCTGGTCGCCCTGATGGTTACCATGCCCAAGGACTTGCTGTCGCTGTGTCCAATAAGCTGACTCTAATGATAATTGAGGGAACACCGGTCAACAAGCGTATTATGAGACTAAGGTTTCGTCACTCCTTGGGAGTCGTTTCCCTGGTCTCTGCATGTGCTCCGACTGAGGCGAGTGATCTCACCGTGAAGGACTCATTCTATGCCACACTCAAGTCTGTGGTTGATCAGTGCCCCAGGCAAGATACTCTTCTTGTCTTGGGGGATTTCAATGCATCGATTGGAACAGATGGGGATGGTTATGAGACATGTGTTGGTCCCCATGTGTCTGGAACTTTGAACCACAATAGCACTAAGTTCCTTACTAACAGAGCACACAATAGCACTAACGGAGTTGAGGCGTAAAACTGTACGTGCGTTGAGGGTGGACAAGGAGGACTATATGTGAGGAATCTGTGAGGGGGTCGAGCAGCATCTCTGGTCAAATGATTTTCGTCCTACTTATAGGAGAATTTGCATATGGCGTTCCTCCAAGCCCATCCCTCGGTGTACTGCAGTGAGTGCGGAGGGTGTTGGGCTCTTGACAGAGCAGTCCGAAGTGAAGGCCCGCTGTGCCAGTTACTTTGAGCGGCTGTACCAGTCTGATCCATCAGCTGTTAGGGTGGATTGCAAGGATTGCATACTGTGATGATTGCTGTCCATCAAATCAACTGTGATCCATCTTCCTTTGTGGAAACACAGGCTGCAGTGATCTGGGTGAAATGGGGTGATGCTCTTGGGATCTGTGGCATCCATGCTGAACTTCTCAAGGCTGGTGGAAATGCTGTACTCATGTCATTGCATGCAGTTCTGTGCTCTGCCTGGAACACAGGCATGATCCCAACTGATGAGAAGAGGGGCCTTGTTGTCCCACTCTGGAAAGGGAAGGGTGATCACCAGGAATACAACAACTACTGAGGGGTGACGCTGCTCTCAGTGCTGGGCATGGTTTTTGCTTGGACTATTCTTCATAGGGTTCGCCACTGTCTGCTTGAGAACCACCGCCCAGAGCAGTCAGGCTTTACACCAAAGATGTACACCTTTATGCTTTACATCTTTACACTTGACTTCCGGTTCCGGGTTTGGAGTGTCGAGAGGTCTCCTTCGGAGTTCTCTGCTGACGATCTCAAAGATAAGTTTCCGGTCGTTATTTGTCCCGTTTTAACTGTTTATTTTTCTCACCGACATGTTACTGTGTGTTCCTAGTTCGGTTTTGTTTCAAAAATCGTGCAATTTTGTGAGTTTTTGGCAATGTTATCTTACCGGGTGTTTGAGGCCTAGGCTTGAGGCCGAGGCTGATGCCTGTGGTGTAGTCTGCGGGCCTACGGGGAAGGGCATGGTGGTGTGGGAGTGGTCGGAGTAGTCATCGTATCTGCAAGGGATATAAGGTGTGCGCGCCGCCTGAGGCGTCGTAGGAATGCTGTAGTCGCCCGGCTTGTGCGTGTGCTGCATACGTAATAAAAGGGGAGCCGCGGGCAAAGTACGCCCGCGCTCGCGCTTGTGAAACACAGCCCGGCTCGACTGTTCCCCCACTCGTGTCTGCCTGCTAAGCATCTTCCATTCAGTACAGCACAGTTGGCTGACAAGGATCTTCGGATCGGCGTGTGCAGGGCGGCAATACCCCGTGCGGGTCCAGGCTACGGAGCCAAGGGTCTCGCCAGCACGAGCATGGCAGAAGGTCGGTGCACGGCGCACGAACGCGTGCCCGCCTTCGTCAGAATCGACTTCGGCCACGTCGAGTGGGCAACGGCCGCGCTCACTGTTCGTTTTATTGAGGCACGTCAGATCGGGGGAATGATTTCTGCAGAGCCACGGCTAAAGAACGAGGACACGCGGTTTGGCTCGAACGCGGCGTGGGATGTCGCGCGAGCTCTGAAGAATGTCCGGGGTCTCGATGGTCGGGGCACAGCAGATGGTCCAGGGGTCAGCGTGATAGGCCAGGGCGACTCGGAGCGGGAGATGCTGCCGGAGTTGGACCTGCTTCCATTTGGTCCGGAGATGACAAGATCAGTGGCAGGGGAGGTTGAAGTGATCGGGGCACTGATCGGGTGTCGAGTTGAGTCCACTCGTGCTGCCCGCGCATCGCGCGCGTACACCGGCGAAGCGGTTGCGCCGCTTGCAGCGCCCGACGTCTCGGTGCTTTACCGGGGGCGAAGCGCCCTACTCTCGGTGTTCGTGGGGTGAGGGGAGGGGCCCGTCCTTTTGGGTCGGGACTGGCCGGCGCACCTCGGGCTGGATCTCCAGTTCGTACCTCCAGGTGTCCCGATGCTCTCTTCGATGCTTTCGTCGGGTACCGAGGGCGAGGTGCTGGCGGCGGGAGCCGCGTCGATGCAACGGGAGTGGCCGTTCGTGGCTGCCTGCAACGGCGATGTGCGGTTCGGGAGCAGCAGGGGCCGTGCCAGCTCTCGCGATGGGCTCTCGCGCGTCGGCGGCGTGCATGATGCGAGGTGCGGTGTTGTTCGAGCAGCTTCAACAGGTTGCGGTGAGCCCGTGGCGTTAAAGGAAGTCGCGAGTCACAACATCGAGTCGACAACCAAGAGACGGACTCGTAATGGGGGTTGTGGGTTGCTGTTCATTGCATATTTGTTTTTCCTTGCTCTAGTGATGCAGTTTAACGTTGTTGAAATAAATGCCAGCGGTTCCCGTGTGAGAGTGGGTTTGGTGGAGATCGATCGATGGGATTTGTGTTATGATCAATGTGATGTGGGGGCGAATAAAGAGGGTTTATTGGCCTCCAGTTGCCCCAGGCCACGGGTGGTTGTTTTGTCAGGTGCTGGGATTTTATCAAGAGAACGCGCTGTACGGAAAAATGAGTTTGCAATGGTTCGAATGTTATTCCTATTGATTTATAACGAGCTTATGGTTGAAGTGTGGTTTAAAGGGAATTGCTACTGTCTAACTGCCATGTGGGTCTCGAGGATCGACTCGGAGCCAGGGCTGGTGCGCTGGTCAGCGTTACCCCCGCCTCTGGTTGCGGCAAGGTCAGACATGCCTGGCGCCGGGGGCGCAGCTCTCTGTGTTCGCTCAAGGCCGTTTTGGCCATGCGGTGGAATCTTAACTGATTGTGGTGCGTGGATTGTTGTGGAGCATTGGTTGCATCCAGCCAGCGGCGCTGTTCAGCGCCCCCATCCAAGGTCATTCGGGGCTGGCGCTGGCGCCACGGCTGCCAGACAGCGAGCTTCCGGCCTCAGAATGTTATCTGCTTCAGGTCTGGCTGGGGGAGATGGGCCGCCTTGTGGGCCGGAGGCGTTTGATGGTGCTGGGGGGAGGTTTGCTCGGGAGGTCGCCGCGACCTCGGCAAAGGCCGTGTAAGCGTGGGCCGCCTGGGGGCATTTTTGCTGCGTAGTGCTGCTGTGCTTCTCGTCTTGCTGCTTCATATCGGTAACGCGGTCAGAGTTTGGTGGGTGCTTTGTGCACCTCCGTCTTTGGAGCCTGGCCTTTGCTGCTCCACTCGCTCGCATTGACGCATTATATGATGTGCTGTGCTGTTATACTTCGCTGTTTTCATTTTTTGTGCCTTGTCGACTATTATACCATAGTCCTTCGTGCTGTTTATGCTTATTATGATGGTGATCATTTAATAATCATAGTTTTAGGGGGGAGGAGTGTGGTGTAGTCTGCAGGCCTACGGGGAAGGGCATGGTGGTGTGGGACTGTTCCCCCGCTCGTGTCTGCCTGCTAAGCATCTTCCATTCAGTACAGCACAATGCCTACCGGTTCCCCTCGGTGTACGATCATTTTATTTGTTTTTTCTCCCCATTACCTTCAATTTATATCTTCCCCACTTTCCTAACATCCCCCATTTCTCCCAACTCATCTCTCTATTTCTTATCTTAAAAAAAAAAACCGCCACCTTTCTCCTGATTCTGCTTCTTCTTCTTCTTCTTCTTCTTCTTCTTCTTCTTCTTCTTCTTCTTCTTCTTCTTCTTCTTCTTCTTCTTCTTCTTCTTCTTCTTCTTCTTCTTCTTCCTCATATTCTTCCTCCTCCTAATCTTCTTCCTCGATTTTTTTTTACAACACTTCCATGACCTAATCTGTTGAAAACTCTCTCAAACATTCATAATAACAACAAAAACGATATCTTCATCTTCCTCTCTCACACATGTGGTACTCATAACTGTTTCATAATGCACGACTCTTCTGCTATTTTAACAGATTGCTCTCATTTCGACCTCTCCTTCATTCCTTGCCTAAAAAATCCAACTGTTACCTCGTTTCTTCTCTCCATTCTCTGAATTCGCCTTTATTGCATCCATCAAGAAATGTGTTAAATCGCATCTCTGACCTTAACCTTTTTAAAACCCCAGTTTGTTATGAATGTTTGCTTTCCATCAATAATTATTTTATCCAACTTCAGTGCCAACTCACCCCTCTCACCCCTCACTCTCACTCTCAAAGCAACCATCCCATGCTTCTCCCTCCAAGCCTCCCTCTCACCTCTCTCAAAAATTCCCCCCTCACCTTTGTTCCACCTTTCATACCCCTCCCTAATCCTTCTCAAGTTTCCCCCCCCCCTCTCATCCACAAAGCTGCCTCCTTCCACTGCCCTCTCACCTCCATCTCTTCACTCCATCTCCTCAAATCCTCAACTGCCTTCTTCCCCCTCTCTTGTTCCCCCTCTCCCCCAGGACCACAGAGCCTTTTCTCCTCCTCATCCGGCCCCCTCCCCTAGCTATTCTGCAATCCCCCACACTCTTTCAACAACCCTCCTTACCTCCACTCCTCATCCCTTGTCCTACCCTACCCCTCCCCCCCACCCCCCCCCCCCACACCCCCCTCCTCTACCTCTTCATTAAAAGTATGGACCTCAAATATCCAGGGCCTTCGCTCAAACCTTTAAGATCTTTCCATACAGGTTGCCACTGACAAACCAGACATAATCTGCCTAACAGAAACTTTCCTCCCCCAAGACGTGTCTGACTCCCAAGTATCTCCCTGGTTACTCCCTCCTCCGGTATGACAGACCTGAGCCTCGTCCTGGTGGAGGAGTTGCTCTCTTCATCAAAGACTCTATTCCTCACTCTCCATGCACTGCTCTCACTCCCCCACACCCCCAGGAATACCTCTGGCTACGGATTCCCTTCCACTTCCACCTCATGTTTATATGTGAACTGTACCGTCCACCGAACAGTGATGACTCCATCTACACCTCACTATCCGAAAACATGGACCATCTTCTATCTTCTCATCCAAACTCTCTCTTCCTCTTATGTGGTGACTTCAATTGTCATCATGCCAGTTGGCTAGGTGTGGGTACATCTCTCACCTGTCATGGCACCTCAGCAAAAGCTTTCTGCGACTCATTGGGACTGACTCAATCGGTTAACTTCCCGACCCGGATCTCAACCAATGGTACTCCATCTCTTCTGGATCTGATTTTGACAAATCTCCCTGACAATATCTGCTGCTTTTCCTTCACACCAATCGGTTCTTCTGACCACGTTGTTGTCAAAGTGGACATTTCTGGCTATTATCAGAGAACCACCTCACCGCCGTCAAGTCTGGCATTTCACTCAAGCCGACTGGCAGGGTCTCCATGCAGCCATCAAACTTATAGACTGGTCTCTTATCACTACTTTCTCCAACATCACCTCATCCTGGAATTCTTACAAAGAAACTTGCTCTCCCTCATGCACAGACTTATCCCCTCTCGTCTTCAGTTGTCCTACCCTTCCTCCCGCCCTTGGTTCACTGAAGCTTGTGGCGAGGCAGTTGTCCTGAAACAACTTGCCTTTGCCTCATGGAAAGCAAACCCAACTGAGGGCAATCTCAGTTCCTTCCATAAAGCTCGGAACAAGTGTGTAGCTACCCCCAGGGGAGCCAGAAAACAACATCTTTCTAATCTCAAGTCTGAACTCTCAAACCTCTCTCCCTCCTCAAAATCCTGGTAGCGTCTAATCAAATCTGTTTTTGGTGTATGTTCCTCCTCCATCCCCTCCCTTACCTCAAATGGCCACACTGCTGACACCGCACGTGAAAAAGCTGAATTCCTAAACTCGGTGTTTGCAGCGAAATCTTGCGTCAAAAACCCATGACTTTCTCTACCCACCTTACCCAGTCGCACCCAACGGTCCCTGGACTCTGTGTCCTTTTCTCCTGACAAGGTGGAGAGCTTGCTGTCAAATTTCGACTCAGATTCTGCAACCGGTCCAGATGGCATCAGCCCACGTGTCCTCAAAGCCTGCTCTTCTGCTCTTACTCACACTCTCTCTGCTCTGTTCACCCTCTAATTTGCTCAAGGTCATCTGCCATCTGCTTGGAAATCTGCAAACATCACTGCCCTGCATAAAAAAGGTGCAAAAACAGATCCCTGCAACTACAGACCAATCAGCCTTCTCCCAATCATCAGCAAGGTTATGGAATCCATCATCGCTTCAGACATCAAATCCTTCCTCTTCTCAAATGGCTTGATTTCCGATCATTAATTTCATTTCAGACCAGGTCACTCCACCCTTGATATGCTGCTTCTGCTCTCCCAACAACCGATGGAGGTCCTCAATGCCAGACACGAAATCCGAGCCGTATCCCTGGACATATCACGTGCTTTTGACCCAGTCTGGCACCCTGCCCTACTCAACAAACTCTCTTGCCATGGTATCCAATGCCATCTCCACTCATGGCTCGCAGACTTCCTCTCCTGTCGCAGTCAACGGATGGCCCTAAATGGAGTTCTTTCATCCCCTCTTCCTGTCCAGGCTGGAGTTCCTCAAGGTTGCATTCTGGGCTCTGTTATTTTTCTGGTTTTCGTCAATGATCTCTCTGACTGCTTGGAAAATCCTCTATATCTCTTTGCCGATGACTCCACCCTCTGCCGTAGCATCGGTCATCCCTCAGACCGGCAAGCACCAGCATCTTCGCTCACTGCAGATCTGGATAACATGACAAATTGTTCCAACACGTGGAACATGTCTTTCAATCCGGACAAATCTCACACTCTCACTACGTCTTCGAAAAGACATTTTGGAAAACCCACCCATTCACTTTCTCAACAATCTTCTGGAAGAAGTCCTTTCTTTCAAGCTTCTGGGACTCACTATCTGCCATGACCTTTCCTGGGAAAGCCACATTTTAAACCTCGCCTCCAAAGCCAGTCGCCGACTGGGAATCCTCCGTCATGCAAAGTCCTTCCTCGGCACTCCTGAGCTCCTGACCACTTAGAAAGACTTTGTCCGTAGCCTGATGGAGTACGGCTCTCCCATCTGGGCTGGTGCTCCTGCCTCCCACCTTTCTCGGCTTCACGCTGTAGAAACCAAGGCATTCGGATCATCGGCATCTCCCGCAATGAAGCTGAGTCTTTGGGCCTCTCACTCAATCACCACAGGTTGGTCTGTGGTCTTTCTGTCTTCTACCATCTCCTCTCCAGCCTTGCCCCCCCTGCTCTCTCTGCGATTTGTCCCGACCACATTTGCTCAGGGCGCCCAAGGTCAGCCAATAACCCCCTTCTGGTTAAACTTCCAACATCACGAATCACTGCTCACCTTCACTCTTTCATTTCTCTTTTTTCCCCGCCTTTGGAATAAACTCCCTCACTCTATTCTTTCCCATTCTTCCCTCCAGGCTTTCAAAACAGCTGTTCACCTCCACCTCTTATCACCCCCCCCATCCAAATCCTCGATCTTTTCTACCCACGATAATCCACCCAAGCCCACTTCCTTCAAATTCCCTGCTTTCTTTCCTGAAAGTCCCTGCAATGTCCATCTTCTCCTCCCCATGTTCCCCGTCCCATCCCTCTCCCTTCCGCAGATCTCCTAATGTGTCTGTTCCCCACTGTTTTGTCCCTCCCACTCCCACCCTCTTGTCTCATGCCCCCTTTTCTCATGCCCCCTTGATGTGCGTTGTGTGTTAGCTCTCACACGAGCCTCGACGAGGTATACAAAAAAAAAAACGATGGTGGGAATTGATGGTCGCTGGAGGATGATCCAGAACTGCAGGGTCTACCGGAGTGCTTAGTTCCTCAAAACCGCCTACAGCCTTGTGGTAGGAACTCTGAAGTTGCAGCTTAAATCTGGAAGAATCATACCATCCCCGCCGAGGCAGGATGTTGGCAAGCTCAAGGATGAGAGGGTACCTGAGAAGTTTGAGAAGAGGCTGAGTGGGGATTTGGGGGTGTCTGGGTGCTTTGGGGAATACCAAAGAGTTGTGGAGTGCCATCAAGACCACCATGCTTGATGTTGCCGGCACATATCTTGGAACTCATCGAAGGGTGAAGAAGAATTTTGTCTCTCAAGGGACAAAGAATACTATTGACCAGAGTTACAGGGACAGGCTTAAAGGCAGAGCTGAACTGTTCAGGGATTTGAGGCGTAAACCTGTCTTGTGCTGAGGGTGGACAAGGAGGCCGATGTGTGAGGAATTTGTGAGGGGGTAGAGGAGTCCAGCATCACCTGTGGTCGTGATTCTGGTCCTGCTTAACGGGGAGTTCACGCATTGCGTTCCTCCAAGCCCGTCCCTCGGTGTGTTGTTGTTGGAGCGGAGGGTGGTGGGCTCTTGACAGAGGAGTTTGAGGTGAAGGCCTGCTGTGCCAGCTACTTTCAGCGGCTGTCCACCAGCTGTTAAGTTGGATGTCAGGGGTGTTACTATCCCGAATGCTGACCCTCAAATCAATTAATGACCCACCTTCGTTTATGGAAACAGGCTGTGGTGAAGCAGTTGAAATGGGGAAAAGCTCCTGGGATTTGAGGTGTCCATGCTGAACTTTTCAAGGCTGGTGGAAATGCTGTACTCAAGTCATTGCATGCAGTTCTGTGCTCTGCCTGGAACACAGGCATCATCCCAACTGACTGGAAGAGGGGCTTGTTGTCCCTCTCTGGATAGGGAAGGGTGATCGCCAGGACTGCAACAACTATCATGGTGGTGACGCTGCTCACAGTACAGGGCAAGCTCTTTGTTTGGGAAATTTTTGATGGGGTTCACCACCATCTACTTGAGTACCAGCGTCCAGAGCAGTCAGGCTTTACACTAGAGTTCAATGATTGACCGTATCCTTGCCCTTCGATCCTCACCGCATGCAGACGAGAGTTTCGGCAGTCGCTGCTTGCAACGTTTTTTGATATCTGCAAAGTGTTTGATTCAGTGAATCAGGAACCCCTCTGGAGGATTCTTGGTCTTCGTGGTGTGCCACCAAAATTGATTAATCTGTTGTCTGAACTATACTCTGGAAATGAGAGTGCTGAGAGATGTGGTGATACCATCTCTGACTTAAATGCAGTTGTAACTGAGTTTGTAAGGGGTGTGTACTGGCCTCCAGACCAGACCAGGTGTGTATTTCTTGGCTTGTATGGACTGGATTCTGGGGAGGATGTTGGTGAGCTCAAGCTGTGGAGCATAGTTTGGGAATATCAATATCTCTAACCTTCATTTCGCAGATGATGCAGTCATCTTTGTGGAGACTCTGGATATCCTTTTGGGGGCCCTTGGGTGCTGATTGAGGAGTCGGAGCTGCTGGAATTTTGGGTTTCCTGGGTCAAACCTAAGATCCAGGCTTTCATTGACATCTTGGATGCTGATGTCTTGTCTGTACCTGTTTGTGGTGAGGATGTTGAGGTCATGGAGAGATTCACTTACCTAGGCAGCAATATTCATTTCTCTTCTGGCATCTGGGTCGGGCCTGGTGAGTCATGGATTCACTACATCATGGGGTGTGGCTCCCGGTGCCTGTGCAGGAGGACAAAAGGCCGAGTCTTCAGGTCCTTGGTGCCTCCAGTCTTGCTCTACACATGTGAGACTTGGACTCTGACCAGGGATCTTAGATGGAGACTTAATGCCTTTGGTACCAGGTCTCTTGGGAGAATCCTTGACTATTTCTGGTCGGACTTTATGTCAAACGAGCAGTTACTGAGAGAGAATGAAATGAGATTTGTGACCTGCTAGTCTGTGAGCTCCAGCTGTGGCTATGCGGACATGTGGCTCGTTTTCCTGATGCTGATCCTGCTCACCAGATTCTCTCAGCAAGGGAGCCTCATGAGTGGAGGAGGCCAATATGCTGACCACGTGCCTTAAGGTTGCAGCAGGTTCATCAGCATCTCAAGGAGATGGGGATGGGCCAGCCATCTGTCTGGGGGGATGGACAGACGGAGGTCACTGGAGTACCAGTGGAAAGTGAACACAGCGATGCACTGCTCCAGCGCCTGCTCCCATACGTGATCTGACCTGATATTTTTGATCATATTGTATCTTTTGCAGATAGGACATTCTGTGCCGCTGCCCAACCACAATTTCAAATTCTCGCCCTGAATACTGCTAGGAAAGGCAATGACAAACCACTCGGTGTATTCCTTGCCATGGAACTGCTTCGGTCGCACAGCCAAGCTAGAAAGTATTAACTCATTATCATCAATGTCATTTGGACATCATCAGACCAGAGGAGTTTGGAGTTATCATTTAATCCCATAAACTATCAAATTAACAAACGAATGCACAGACTTTAAAGCAAGGCCAAAATTAACCTCAGTTGGAACAGTTTGTGAAGTTCAAGCCACAGATGTTCATTATCTGAAACGATGTGATGGCAGACAAACGATGTGATGACATCAGCGGGAATGTAAATTATATTGTTGAAATTGCATCATGGACATGAGACCATTAAGTGCCATTGGTCGTAATGGGTTGTTCAAGTGCTTGCCTCTCATTGTTTTGGATACTCATCCCCATCCATCCATCCATTGGGAACATACTCTGTGCAGAGCGTTAGTGCTGCTTAAGCAGTCTCCTTGGCTATAGGGCACAATCCTAGACAGGTCGCCACTCCAACACAGTATACCAGCATGCTCGCACTCATTTTGCCGACCTCAGAAGGATGACGGGTCGAATTAACCCCACCTGGTATTAATTCAACAGCTGAGTGGGGTTTGAACTCAGGACCCTCAGATCCCAAGCCTGCCACCCGAACCATGAAGCCAACAACAGGCATACTCATCCCCAAAATAGCTGAATCCATTGTAAAAATTGCTCACAGAGGGGTGAAGCGATGTTATTTCGCATTTCTCTCCGTTTCATGTTTAAGTGATGATGATGATGATGATATATATATATATATATATATATATATATATATATATATATATATATATATATATATATATATATATATATATATATATATATATATATATATATATTTATATATATATATATATATATATATATTTATATATATATATATATATATATATATATATATATATATATATATATATATATATATATATATATATATATATATATATATATATATATATATATATATATATCCTGGTGTTGGCGCATTGGTTAGGGCAGCGGCTTGGGATCCAAAAGGTCCTGAGTTCAAGCCCCGTTGGGCCACTGAATTAAATCACCAGGGAGTTGACTCAGCCTGTCATCCTTCCGAGGTCGGCGAAATGAGTACCAGTATACTGGGCCGGTGTATACCCCGGTTAAAATAGGTTTACCATATCCCTGTGTCGTAAGAGGCGACCAGGGTTGCGTCAGGAAGGGCATCTGGCGTAAAACATGTGCCAAATCACTATGCGGATCATACGGATGATCCGCTGTGGCGACCCCTAACGGGAGCAGCTGAAAAGAGAAGAAGAAGAAGAAGAAGAAGAAGATATATATATATATATATATATATATATATATATATATATATATATATATATATATATATATATATATATATATATATATATATATATATATATATATGTATATACATATATATGTTTATACATACTAGTGCGGGCCCGTAGGTGAGTGCCAGTATGTGCAGCCCTCTCTCGCCCCCTCTCTCTCGCCCCTCCTCTCTCGCCCCTCTCTCATCCCCCCTCTCTTGCCCCCCACTCTCATCCTCCTCTCTCCCACCCCCTCTCTCGCCCCCTCTCTCCCACCCCTCTCTTGCCCCCTCTCCCACCCCCTCTCTCGCCCCTCTCTATCCCCCTCTCTTGCCCCCCTCTATCCCCCCTAGTCTCGCCCTTCCTCTCTCCCCCTCCTCTCTCGCCCCCACTCTGATCCACATCTCTCCCGTCCCCCTCCCTCGCAGATATTGGTCGACAGATAAATGGCCGTAACTTGGGAACTGCTCGTTCGATTAATATCAAACCTCGAAAAGGCACATCCGCGGGTCCCCAGCAATATCCCTGGCAAGTTTCAATCAGATCGGACCGTCAATCGTGCAAAAAATAATAATAATAATAAATAAATAAATAAACAAACATTAATTGTGACGTCATTCGTGATGTCATAGCACCGTGTCTTGTCATTGGTCGACAGATAAATGGCCGTAACTTGGGAACCGCTCGTCCGATTGATATCAAACCTCGAAAAGGCACATCCGCGGGTCTCCGGAAATATTCCTGGCAAGTTTCAATCCGATCGGACCGGTGATCGTCCCGTTATTAATAATTTGGGAAAAATTGCATAATAAGGTGAGAAGGTGGAACGACACCTTCAGCTGCCATATATACACCTTTTTAACACTGAAAAAGCAGTAAAATGGCCATAACTTGGGAACTCCTCGTCCGATTGGCATCCATCCTCGAAAAGGCACGTCTGCGGGGCCCCGGCAATATTCCTGGTAAGTTTCAATCAGATCGGACTGGCGGTCGTCGAGAAACGGCGGTCGCAGACAGACAGACACACACACACACACACACACACACACACACACACACACACACACACACAGATTTCTGGAATATATATATATATATATATAGAGAGATATACATAGATGAGCGTGACTTCAGAAGGTTCGGTTTGATTCGAGTTGTGTGAGGTACATGATTGGAAGCAAAAGGATCTAACTTGCTGGCTTCTCCTCAACACGGTGAAGAAGGCTGCACTCTCATGTTCTCATGTTCTCATGTTCGTGCTGGAGCAAAACATGAGCCATTGACTGTTCGGCTGAGTCGTGAAACGTGTACGTTTCTGAGGAGGAAAGAAGAGCGTGCCGCGTGGCCTTATCATGGGGCCTCAGAAATCGTCTCGCCATGTGGTCGACGAGGAAGGTGGGCGATTGTTGTGAATGGATCTGATGCAAGAGAGGAACAGTCAGCAAGTTTGATCGTGAAAAGACGCTGCATGGTGGTTTCTGAACACTGGTGTTGAATATCACTGCCCAAGTTGCTTCCTGTATGTTTTCTGCCAAGAGAGCGGCTTGGCGCCATTTTGTATACAGATTCCCATGCACTGACGACATCATTTGATCCTCAAGTTCTAAAAGACCATCTCAGGACAAAGCTCAGTGTCAGTATAAAGAGAGGGATTTTTCTTTTGTTTGATCTTTTCCCCTTGTCCGTTTTGTAACTGTGTGTTGAGGCCCCTCGACTTTAGGCTATAAATTACATCATGTTTCATTTCCTCATGCTTTGATTTAATCCTCTTAGGAAGACCTGATTTATGTTCGTTAAATCCCCATTTATTAAAATTAAATATATTAGTATTAAGATTATTATATTAAGATATCCCATTTATTTATGTCTGCCAATTCGATGTGAGTTTGAGCATAAACCTCCGTGCTTCCCTTCTGGTAAACGCCCTTACCACCCTCCCGTACTGCACACAAATTCATCTCCAAGGATCAGATGCTCACCTACAAGGTACAAGGTAGAACTTCTCGGCTATCTGTCCAAGCCAGTCTTAACCAGCGTGGACACAGCATATATATATATATATATATATATATATATATATATATATATATATATATATATATATATATATATATATATATATATATATATATATATATATATATATATATATATATATATGTAAAAAGATACATGTATATTGTCTCATCTGAGGCTCTGTTAACATGGTAGGCCTGAGCGCCGGGACCTTGTGTCCCAAGAAATTGCCAAACGGTCTTTTATTGCACTGTGCTCAGTTATTTTTATTTCTGGTGACCGTTCCCCAAGGATCATTCAAATATGCCCAAATCGACAGCACACACACACGGGAAGCAGATGGCTCAAACAAGTCTTCTTACCTTTTAAAAAGTTTATTATTATCGAGAAAAGTACAGGTAAGAAGGTAGACAAGTTGCTATCATAAATGGAATGAACCAAGCAAATCAAAAGACACAAAGAAGGAAATAGGGACACAGAAACTTATATACAATTGTGAGAAATAAAGCACGAAACCTAATCCACTCTGGCACCAGCCACAAACAAGAGGTGTTTGTTTACACATAGACTATTACTCTGACCATCCAATCTCCAGATTACATACTCTGCCTCCTCAGTGTCACGTGCAACATATGACAGTCTGACAGGTCCCTGTTACATGGCAATCTCACCGACTCAAAACACATAGACCATACTACACTTAACACAGTCTAGCCATGGACCCCACTGTTTCCACATTATATATATATATATATATATATATATATATATATATATATATATATATATATATATATATATATATATATATATATATAAAATATAGATGTTACGTGAGATGTTCATCTCATGTTATATCTCACGTATATGTGAGATGTTTATAAATAAAAAATATTTTTGTAGATATTAAAATAAAACAATTAAAGGAGGGAAAGAAACACATGTCAACAGAGGAATTAGTTTGATCATAACACAAGATGAATGAGTCAGTTGTGACAAAGTGAAACATTCCACCAAGAGAAGATGACAATGCCAGCCAGCATCAGAGCAATGCAACTGCCTCTTGTAATTGGACTCCACCTCTTGGCCACTCAATGATTTTCCACATGAAATGGCAAATCTCGCGGTGCTGGTAAGTGTGCAGATGGTGTGTGAGAGGGGGGAGAGGGAGTGGGAGATAGAGCTGGTGATAAATACAGCTGAAGCTCAAATCCTTGGAAACAATCGAAAGAGACAGTTAAACTTGTGCCAAGCATCAGTATCGTACATAACGTACATACCGTACAAAAACCCAATTTCGTAATTAAAGACACTGTGCATACATACATCAGTGGTATGCGGTCTCATTATGTATGCCAATTTTGCACGCAGGATGATATACTCATAATGAGGTCTGCACAATTAATGGTTGAGCTGAAAAAGTGCCCATGTTAAGGAAGTTGTCTCTGTATGGGCATTATGTCAAAAATGTGCAAAGCGAGTAATGCTGAATACCTCTTGGGCAAAAACCAAGGTGGTCAAAATATGTCACGTAGAGAAACATCCTTGCTGCACTGTCTTGTCTGTTTACACTCCTTCAGATGGGGATGGGCCTTAACATTTCCTGGGATGACATGACATTCCTTTTAGCCAGAAGACTGCACTGCTAGAACCTGTTATGTTTTGGGTTTACTGGTTTGACGTTTCATCTCCTGGGTTCATTTTTTTATTGTCTCCTAATAACCTTGCAATTCATGTAAAAGTAAAACAAAGTCCTTCTACTGGATGAATTATGCATACAAAGCATGAGACTTAGCCTTGAGTGTTCATCAAACAATGGCCTGTTTGACAAAACGTTAGAAACCCATCCATGTACAAAACCTACTTCTTGAAAATCTTGACTTCCATCTGTTGAGATTATTGGACTTATCATTGACTATGTTAATTGTGAAGATTTTATGATGCAAGTAGAACGGCACTTGGTGGAGCGCATACCTTCGCTAGGCTGAATATAGTTTGCGTTTTGTATCCCACTGATAGGCCAGATCTGCATCCGGACCTTAAACAAACTATAATCGGCTTGTTTTTGTCACCTACCTAACTCATTGTCATAATCCGTCTGCAACTTTTTGAAATACTGTGCTATATATTGTTTTTGGCCCCATCTCTTGATGGTGAAGATTCACTTCAAAAAATAAATAATTCTCTTATCCAGATCCGGATCTTCATGAAAATTTAACCAATTTGTCCTTGTCACACATTTAACTTGTCCACCAAATTTTGTCCAATGAGACAAACAAACAGGGATGAAAACATCATCGGTTTGCAGAGGAAATGAGCGCTTTGTGACACTGAGTAATCACAAAACATCCTTCGATGTGAATGATTAGCTCACTAATTTACGTTTTCTTTCCATACTAAACATTCTGTAAACTAAATACTGTCGTCTTGTGCTCGTAGATTGCAACGACCAAGTTTTGCTGTTATGATCAGTGTGCACATGCAGACACTCAATTTTTGAAGAAAAAAAATAAAAACATTCTCAACTCTGACAAAATGGAAACCAGTAAAAACAATTAAACAAGTAAAAAAAGACATTAAACGTCATAGGCCCCATTGTTCTCGTAATTTTGATGTACGGAGTTAAAGGGCGAGCCGCGAGCCCATATTTATGTGCAACTAAAATGTCCAACAGCCTACCAGTCGGCCATCTTTGATCAGATCGCAAGATAGGGAGGTGCAAGTGTACATGCCATTTTATCCTGTGCTTTTGCCAAGTTTGAACAACATCGGACCATGCATTTCTGAGAAATGGTTGAGGACACAATTAAGTAACAAAATGGGCACCAGTTGGCCATTTTGAATCTGATTTCGAAAAAAAAATGACGGACATATGTAAGCCATCATTCTTTGTCAGTGTGGTAAGTTTTAACAACATCGGTAAATGCTTGTCCGAGAAATGGTTGAGGATGCGTTCAACATCAGGTTTTTTTTTTACAAATAAAATGGCCACCAGTCGGCCATCTTGGATATGATCTCGAAAAAAAAATGACATCATGATGTAATCCCTCATTTTTTATCTGTCTGCCAAGTTTGAACAAGATCGGTAAATGCATGTCTGAGAAATGGTTGAGGACATGTTCGACACTATTTTTTAATAACTAAAATGGCCGCCAGTCAGCCAAATTGGATCTGATGTCGAAAAAAAAATGGCATGTGTATTTACGTCATCATGTGTTGTGTTTCTGCCAAGTACGAATAAAATTTGTCCATACATGTCCGAGATATGGTTGCAGATGCACACACGCACACATGCATGCACGCGCGGACACGAAAATCGAGACCAAATTCATCAGTCCCCGTTTCGGACTAAGTCCAATGGGGGCTTAAAATAGTCACAATCTTGTGAATCATGACCATACATAAGGTGCAGTCAGGTGGCATGCTCAATTAACTGGTAACCACTCTCCGAATTGCGGAGCCCGTTGCGGACTACATTATTGGAGTTGGAGTGAACAGGCCGTTTAATCAAATTCTGATAAAACTGCTAGTCTTGCACATCCTCTCCGTCCGAGAAAAAAAAAAATGAGCTCCATCCGACCGACTGATCATCTATCCATGACCGATCATCCGTCCATGTACTTTTGTGTTTGTGATATTTCAAAAACCTTCGAACATTTAGCTTTCATGTTTCAGATATCTATTCCTCATGACATTATCTCAAACTAATTAGATCGTGGCTATGATTAGCTGAACTTTTTTGGCCATGGCAACCATTTTGGTAATTTGGCATGTGAACAGTATTTGTGAGGCTCTTCTTGCCTTGTTTGTGGAATATATTTTCTGTCTACTTTTTATTTATACTGTCTACTTCAGTATATGCGCGAAGTATATTTATACTGTCTACTTCAGGTTGGTTTGTAGTCATCACATCCACCAATGATATCACTTCCATGGATATAAGTTACCCAATATATCTTCCATTGTAATTTTAATCAATCATGAAAACGAACCTACCACGATGAAGTTGATGAAATCCTGGAGAACTTTGATCCAGATGAGGATGTTCCTGAAACATGGCTTCCAGATTTGGTACAAGGAGAACAAGTTCAGTTGCAAGGAAGATAGTGTGGTTTATCCATACCTATACCCAGACACCATGGATGTTGCTCAAGAACCTCAATCAAATCTACATTGACATATACACTTACAACATCAAATCAGTCCAGTGACCGTGAATTGTGCAATTCAGTGCAGTCTTTGAATGCTCACCAGAGGTGCCTCTTCGATTACATTTAACGGTGGGCCACAGCTATGCAGATCGGTGGTGCATCACAATCGGTGTCTGCCATAATAGGAAAAGAAACCTCGAGACCCCTTTCATATCCTTCTTCGTGGTTGTGCAAGAGTTGGCAAATTACACACCATAAATCCTATCTATCAAGGAGCAATACAGCTATTAAGACACCCAAGTCAACTGTGCTTCTTACAGGTTCTACTGGAAAAGCAGGCACAAATATTATTGGTGCAACTCTCCATTCAGCCTTTGCTCTACAAGTCAAAGAAAGGGGTAAATTAAAGCACTGCACAAAAAACTTGTGCAAACAGGTTAAACACCATGAGATGCAACTATGTACATTTAAAACTTGTAATTTCAGATTAAATCTCAATTCCTGGTCAACTATACTTCCAGTTCTTATCCCTTAACCTGCAAGAAATAATGCAAGATAATAAACAGCCATTTGGAGGGGTTGTCATCTTAGCAGTAGGAGACATGCTGCAGCTGAATCCTGTGGGAGGATTTTCCTATTTACTTTCCACCTAGTGGAGGTTGTGATGCACTAATAGGTTAAACTGGATTATTTTCAGACTATACCTGCTCAGAGAAATTGTACGTCAAAAAGGTGATCCTAAATTGGTTGTGGCTCTTTCAAGAGTTCGCAAAGGGATACAAACACCACAGGATGTCGAAGAATTAGAAGATGCTTTTCCAAGCCTGGTGTTGGCTTGACGGTTAAGATGGCTGGCTTAAGATCTTAGGGTCTCGAGTTTGAGCCCCTGTCTCTCCCGTTGAAATAACTCCAGGTGGGTTGACTCAGCCTGTCATCCTTCTGAGGTCGGGAAAATAAGTAGCAGCTTACTGGAACCAGGGGGCACTGCATCATCGGCACAGCTGTGCTCCCAGCACTGATGTAACCAACAGCTACAGGCTGCACAGGAAATGATGATGACCTTGCTGTTGGTGTGCCCCCACCATCGACCCTAAAGTGTTGCAACATCAATGTGGAGAGCTGGGAAACTGCAGCCAAACATCCGAATGAGTGGTGTCGAAAATACAGCAGGGTGTTGTGGAATGTGAGATTCGACTAATGGAGACATCGAAAGAAAATCAGAAGCAGAGGAAGGCCAAGCCATGCAGCATTGTCTCCGACACACGTGCCAAACACATGTGTTAATTGTGCAAAAAGAGATTCTGAGGAATTATTGCCCTCATTAGTTCTGTGAGAACTCATAATTAATCTCATACATACAGTGTGTAATCAATTCATCCCAAACTTATGTGTGTCAAGAGATGTCATCTTCGAATAATAAGGACAAACATTACCCTCAGTCACCTGGTTCGTCCAAAAACAACAGAACTGTGGAAGAAATGTCTGAAGGTCGAGGTTAGGATTATGTTTTGAGTTACCTGAGCTTCTTCCTACCCTGTCCCCACAAATAAATTTGATTGGTAAAGTCCAGCACCAAAAAGTGCAGAAGGAAGGCTGCTCCAAAATGAGCTATACTGACACCTTTGAATGGCAGTGTGGTCCTCCTACAGTCCTACTGTGCACATTAGCATGGTCCAAATGAGTGCTCAATCCAAAGAGGCTGAGGGTCTCTCAAGAATGTCGACCCCACAGCTGTCACATTGATCACGAAGGAGCCCACACAGTGGCAAGGACATGACAATTCGCAGCCGAGACCGGCACAGATCGGAGCATGAAAGCTCAGGCAGTTGGCATGTCCATGACCATGGGGACAAATACATGGCTGCTTGCACGGTAATTGGCACCACATCACATGCTCGTAACACAAAACAGGACGTGTTGAGAATGATAATGGGGATATGATAATGGTGATATTATTATTACGATTATTGTTCATCATTTTTCAAGAATAATATTTTGTTAAAGACTTTCAATCACTTTAAAATATAATTCTGATGAATAATAGTCAAGGTCAAGTTCTGTGAACGATTCCTGGATAGGTCACCACTCTGATACAGAGTGTTGTAATTAAGGAAGGAATTTACATTTTGGCCAGTGTGCCGGCAAATAATGGACCCCTGCAAAAACCAATGGGGGGTCTTTATTATCCACCGGAAAATGCTTGTACACCCACCTTAACATCCCTCTGAAGGATGACTGTGAAACACCAAGGTGACAGATTATGTAAACAGGTCAGGAATCGAACTCAGAGTAGACAGGTCAAAGGTTAGCACCCTACTTCTGAACTATGAAGATGGGAGAACCAGCCTAACCAAAGGATGTTATGCTTCATAATGCAATTTTCAGCCTGCGGAGCACGACAACGACTTTTGTGTGAAAGCTCATTAATTCTTGAATCAATGCTTGACGAAACAACTCACAACTCTGGAATTGTTGAAAATGAAGTGAAAAATATAGAACACCTATATTTTTTAATAACCGTTGTAGCAAAAATTGGTGGCTATTGGAACAGAGCGATAACACTCCATGTGCATCTGGCCCGGGCTGGCCTATGCTTGCTGGAGCTGAGACGAGTCAGGAGCATTGTCTCTGATGAGCCCAGACCAGCCTCGGCCATATTAAGATGGAGTATCATATCTCTGTTCCAATATCATCCACAGTTTTGCTGAAGGCCATTTTGCTCTTGGCCCTCAGTAAATGGACCAAGAGCAAAATATCGCTCCTCTTTTCTCCTATTTGAGGCACTGCCTTCTGGAGATGATTCAATCGCTCTCTTCCCTTCAGGGCTTCAAGCAGGAATTGCACAACCATCGACCACCATCTCAGGTCTTCCCCATCCAAACCCACAGTCTTTTCTACCCCGAACAACTCCCCCAAACCCTCTTAGTTTTAGCTTGTAGGTTACCAAGTTTATTCTCATACTCCGCTTTTCCTGGTCGATCATTCTCTTGCTCGTTGTGCCAAACTACGGCCCCACTCTCAGGACATTGTCATTTTACCCTTTGGTACCCTGCTTTTCCATGGCTTTTGCTGATGACTCCACCCTATGCCGAGACATCCCTCATCCTTCAGACAGGCAGGCTGCATGAAGCTTCTTCCCGATCTTCAGACCTTGTAAAAACCACAAGCTGCTCAAATACTTGGAATATGTCTTTCAAACCAGACAACTCTCTCACTCACACTATCTCTCTCCAGAAGGAATGTCTGGCAAACTCCCCATATCTACTCTCTTAACAATCATCTAAAGGAAGTTCACTCATTCAAACTCCTGGGTCTCACTATCATCCATGATCTTTCTTGGGCAAACCACATTTCAAAGTTGGCCTCCAAAGCCATCCGCCGACTTGAGGTATGTGTTTACTATACTGCTGCTGTAAAACACACAATTAAAGGTCTTCCCTCCAGGGATAGTGTCGGGTAATTGATTAGGGATTAAAAGATGCAGGTAAAAGATGAGGTTAGACAAGGAGAAGATAGGGTTTGGGAAAAGGTAAAATAAACAGATTGATTTAAAAAAAAATATATATGGGGATGATTGCACCAGTTAGTTTATGACCTCGTCATAAACAAAGTTAAACATCTCTCAATGCAATGTCGAACTTACCTGTGACATTCCCACTGTTACGAAAAATTATATTTCTTCATTTATCATTGAAAAGATTGACAAAGTATCTTTTTGTGTGTTTGTGTGTTTCACAGCAGAACTCCAAGTCTAGCATCCTCTAACTCCCACCCGTAAAGGCCCAGTCACACCTTGACGTTTTAGCCAGCAATGGCAACGTATCAAAATGGATGTAAAACGCTGGCTTACGCTGAGCATTTGATGTTTTTTTTAAGATTGGGACGTATTCATAACGAGTTGGTTGTATGCATAACATATTAGTAACGGACACAGAACGTTTTGTTGTCTTATAGATAACTTATACCAACGAATGCTTAGCCTGTTGTCGGCGTTCACAACCTATGCCCAACGATAGTTTAACTTAGGCATAGCGTGCTGCACGTATCACCGACGATCACGTGGCGTAGCCTATTTAAAGGCTGCCGCACAACGATTCAAATCATAACTGCCGGAGAAATGGAAGTGTCAACATCGGAGTCACACCTTGGCGATCTTGCCAGCGTATGCCTACCTCTGAAAAATGCGTCTAAAACGCTGCCGCACGTTGAATACAGTATGGGTAAGTTTGGTATGCGTGACTAGAATGCTAAAGTACGCTATCATACATCGTAGTAAGTGAAGTACATCTTGAAATTTTAAATGTGTTAAAAATTATATGACGTACTTGCCGTGTGCCTCACACGTTCCGCATGCGATGGGAATAAGTTGTACGCACGATATGCGATCGTTGGCACACGTCGAAACACGTCGAGGTAATGGTTAGCGTCAGTGTTCCAGACTCCCTGGTTTTTTATTTTTTTTTTTTTCGGTATGACGGTGATGTTGACACTTCGATTTCTAGTGTGGTTATAATATAATATAATTAATAGGCTGCCGCTCAACGATTTAAGTCATAACCGCACTAGAAATCGAAGTGTCAACATCACCGTCATACCGAAGAAAAAAAAAAAAACAGGGAGTCTGGAACACTGACGCTAAGGCCTAAGTCACATTTGCTCTACGGCGAGGATACGGCGGCCGTTCGCCCTCTGAATTGACAGAAACGTGCGGCGGCCACAGAGTTTCTGCGGTGGCCTCAGGGTGGCCCTATGCCGTTTGGCTATATTTTACAGGCCGTAGAGTCGCCGTGGAATTATAACGCGGAGTTATAACTTTTTTCATTTCTACGTTCGCCGTAGCAATTCGACAAGCCGAAACAAAAGAACTGGTAATAATTAAAAAAAAAAAAACCCACTCGTTACCGTCCGTCTGGCCGCACGTTCGCCTTCGGGCCCCCCTGCAGTCCCCTTGCGGTCGCCTTTCCGGGCACTTTACGTCTGCCTTGAAAATTATATGGCCGCCGCAGGAACGCCCTAAGGTCACCGTGCGACATCAAATCAAAGACCGTACGGCACCCCCACGTTTTCGGTCTCCACAATTTATAAATACGCCATGTGGCTCACTGAAAAATAAAAACATATGTGACTGCTACTTTGTCTGACTGTGGAAATACTGCGGCCGCCGTATAATTGCTAGTGGCTGTAGATTTTGGAGACCCCACGGCCGCCGTGGCAAATGTGACTGAGGCCTAACCATTACCTTGACGTGTTTTGACTTATGAGTAACTTACAAGTAACGTAACGTGTGTGGACGTGTGTCAACGATCGCGTAATGTGCCTACAACACGTTACTCATTGGTTAGAAATAAGTTTTGGGTAAGCTAAACATTACCTCGACGTGTTTCTCCTTATGATTAACTTACAAGTAACGTGTGTCGATGTGTGTCAACAATCGCATAACGTGCCGACAACTTATGGCCAGCGTAGCGGAACTTGAGTCATACGCTGGCATAAGTCGTAAAATTTCAAGCATGCTAAAATTTGAGGACAACCGCAAAGTACAACGATGAAAGCCAGCGTACTACGACATATGGCAGTGTTTTTCAGCGTGCTCTCAATGTTTCCAAAACTTACCCATAACGTATTCGACGTGTGCCAGCGTTTTAGACAAATTTTTCAAAAATCGGCATAAGCTGGCTAAAACGTCAAGGTGTGACTGGGCCTTAAGGACGGGCTCTTTAAAATAAATAAAGTAAACCAATGTTTATTGCGTAAAACTCACCGGAACCGACTGGAATACACACACACACACACACACACACACACACACACACACACACACACACACACACACACACACACACACACACACACACAAATACATATTGTTACGAATCTACACCCGCCCAGCGTGCGAGTGACCGCGTTAACTAATAACAGCCGCTCCCCCACCGAACGGACAATTCAGTCGTGACTTTCTGGAACAACGCCAGAAACCAGTCACGGGTGGGTTCTTAATCCCACCACAGCCCAGTCCGCATTCTACCCGCGCGCGACAGGGTCAATCGCCGAATATCGATATACCTAAGTATTCACGCGGTAACCTACCGAGGAACCGTACCTCAGCGAAGGCATGTTTGGACACGAACCGCTTTAAGCAGTTCGTTCCGTTCTGGGATAACCGAGTGGGTATTATCACCAGACCTCGCTGGACCCGATTCTATTATCGGTATTCAAAACCCAACTAGTATTCCGAAAGCAAGATAGCAGTTCAATTTGGGGAAAAAGGACACGACAAACGGGTTAACATTCACACAAGCACATTTATTATACAGCACATATACAAACAATCATGCAGTCATGCAGGTAAGCAATGATGGAAAAACGCGCATGCAGTTGTTTGTGGAAGACTGCGGGATGGGGACAAAGACACGGGCAAGGCGAAAATACTACAACTGACTATGGTTATTATGTACATTTAATTAACAGGTTTTACTTACAGGACTCGGCGCCACAACATGCATTCAAAGAAAAACCCCAGGAAAAGACCCCCTCACAGACAAGGGAGTCAGACTGGACCTCTTGGGTCTTTATGGCGTGGGACTTGGCAGACCGAAAGAGTCCCACGAGACCGTTGCAGGTTACCTGCACCCTCGTGGTGCCTTGATGGGGCGAGTCGCAATGTGCCGTCCCCACGGCAGCTCGCGTAGCCACTGTTGCGCCCAGGCCTTGCCTCGCGGCAGGCGAGTCTCTCCGGCTCTCCCCACACGCACGCGCAGGTTTGCGCACACAGCAGGGCTGCGCCTTCAGCCCGCGTCTCCCTGGCGACACCCGCACTCTCGAATCCTCCAAGCTCCTCACTCGGACACGAGCCCAGATCCTCACGCAGCTCCGGCAGAAGCAGCCCAGGTCCTTCCGCAGCGTCCAGCGGCAGCGACAACTCCAGCGACGTGCGTCCTTTTTATTACCCCCGCTCCGCCCCTCCGCTCTCGCCCCACCCTCCTTCCAGAACATGCGGGAATCTTCCAGAACATGCGGGAACTTCTCGACGGGAGCGTTTTCCCGCCAAATCGGGGACGCTCCCTCGCCGCTGCATTTGTCTTCTTCCACAGCAGGGTTGATTTCACCGTGGAGACGCCATTCGTCCGGAGAAGGGGGGAACGGGGGCCACCTGCTTTCCTTCGACGAAGGTCAGGCCTCTGGCAACCGTGTGCCAAGGTGGAAACGCGGTGGTGTGGTTATGAGGGTTGTGGGAGCGGTTGTTGAGAGCGATATTGGTGGTGGTGGTGGTTGGTATAAAGTGGTTGGTCCAAAATAACGATAGCAAAGAATAAAGGCTACCTGAAGATTCACAGCCCTGTCCACACGAATAATTTCCATTAAACAACGGTGGGGGAAATCTAACTGAACACAGACTTGCCGGAATAACTAACTAAGGACCTATATGGTGTTCTGCAAATTTCCACGGCCGTAACACTACCCCCTCCCCTTTTTACAGACTCGTCCCGAGTCGTCAATTTTTCGTGTGCCATCATGTGTGAGTTTCCCCTAGTACGTTTTATCTTCGGATCCCTGAGTGCGACATTTAGTTTATTCGTGTCCCAAAAATAAATAACCTACGGGCGGAGTAACTAACTGAACAAACTTACTCATACAGACGACTTAAATAAATTGCCGGCGCTAAGAGAAACATGCAGGGGGCGCAACTCATGTACAATTTTAACTTAACCTTATCTCATACCTTTTACACTAAACCATGGCCCAGGACTGATGGGCTCTGCGGGAAAAGAAGATCAGGGAGCCAGGCTACTCATACGCAGTCTCTGGCTTATGAAATAATGCAGGTGACAGGGAATGTGGCCGGCTGCTCACATGCAGTCCTAGGCCTCCCCCGTGAAATGAGCACAGTGAACACAAGCGGTGCACGGGCTGCCAGTGCAGTCCCGTGTGCAGCTGCCTACAGGGCAGTTCCTGCAGAACGCGCGATGAGCTGACTCAAGCAACAAAGCGGTGCACGGGCTGCCAGTGCATTCCCGTGACGTGGCTGCCTACAGGGCAGTCCCTGCAGCACGCGCGATGATCCTGGCGTACATGGTAATGAACGGGGGCAAATGCAAGAACAAGGGCTAGCAGGCATGGGGTCAAGGCAAAGGCAGGCAAAAAAGGCATGGCAAGGCAAGACAAGGCCGTTGTAGCAAAACGGGCCGGTGGTGAAGCTGACCGGCACAGGCCTTGCAGCAAAACAGCCGGCAGATTATCCGACCGGCACAGGCCTTGCAGTAAAACAGCTGGCAGATGAATGACCGGCACAGGCCTTGCAGCAAAACATCCGGCAGATGAACTGGCCGGCACAGGCCTTGCAGTAAATCAGCCAGCAGATTAACTGACCGGCACAGGCCTTGTTGCAAAACAGCCGGCAGATGAAGCTGGTCGGCCTCTTGTCTTCTTCAAGGAGGTTGGTGGAGGGAGTGCGGTGGTGCTGGCCACTCGGAAGGTGGGCTCGGACCTACCCTACTGTCTGGAGCAACCCCTGTATTTGCCACACTTGGCCCCTTGTGATTTTTTCCTATTCCCCAAGCTCAAGGGGGTGATCAAGAGGACCCGATTTTCTGCTGTGGATGCCATCAAAAGGGCCGTGACGAGGGAGCTCCGGAGCATTCCAGAAGAAGCCTTCTGGGGGTGCATCGAACCATGGAAGAAGAGGATGGACAAGTGTGTGACACGGGAGGGAAACTATTTTAAAGGGGACAAACTGTGATTTCAAAATAATTTTTGGAATAATAGTTCTGTGAAGTCAGTCCCATTACTTTTTAGATGGACCTCGGATATATGTGTATGTGTATATATATATATATATATATATATATATATATATATATATATATATATATATATATATATATATATATATATATATATATATATATATATATATATATATATATATATATATATATATTGTTGCGGTTGAGGAAATTCGCAAACCACCATTCAGGTCCCATAGGTGAGATATCTCTGAAAGTGCATGTGTAGTTAGCCCCAAACCCGTTGTTTAGAGGGAATAAATGTGATTCATTCGGGCTGCGACCCTTTAAGATAGCCGTTTTTCTGTTCTATCTTTATTTTGAACCAACCACATCTCAACCGCCATCACACAACAACCACCAACTGCAACGCCACTTCTCAACAACAACAACGCCAACAGCCACGACCTTTACCTTCACAACACACCATCCCGCAAACATCGCATCACCGCCATTCCAAACGTCGCCATGGCCATAAACCACCATAATAAACCCTCCACCACCTTCACCTCTCCTCCTTCTACCGCCATTCCCGCACCACTTGTGAGCACCTCGCGTCAGGCTGTCCTGGCCTCGTACGGGACGCGCGCTGAGCCGCGAGTGCAAAATGCGGCCTTTTCGAGGAGAATTCGGATCAGGAATGCTACACGCCCACTTCTGATTCGTCCAATCAGCAAGCGCGGGGCGGTTTGGCCCCGCCTCCATGCGCGTCGGTGAAGAATCGAGATATGCAAATTCGAGGATCAGGGGAGATTCACGCCCCTTTTTCTCCGTCCAATGGGCGAGCGTGGCTCCACCCCCGAGCTCGTTCTGATCCAGAAATTTGCATATGGGTTCTCCTACCGGCCTATAAAGCGCCGAGCGCGGGGCGAATATGGGAAAAAAAGTCGAGTCTGGAGAGGTCGGAGAGCCGAGTGGAGCTCGCAGTCTGTCGGGGTTCGGAGTCTGTCGGGGAGCTGCAGAGAGAGGAAGCCTGGAGCGCGGTCGAGTCGGTTTGAGCACAGAGTCAGCCTTGGAGGAGCGGGGAGTGAGTCGGGAGGTGAGGGCGTACAGGTGGTTTGCTGCAGTCGGCTGAGGAGAATGGGGGAAGAGACCGAATAGCTCGGGTCCGAGGCAAGGAAGACGGCGGTCGGCGACGAGCTCGCAGTGGAATCGCTCGTCGCGGGACCCAAGCAAGCCAGCTATCCTCTTTCCCCAGAGCATCAACAATTCCCTCCCTCCTTTTTCCCCCCTGCGCTGAGATTGTGCGAAAAGGGGACCCCATTCCCACCCCACTCCAAGCAGTGCCAACGAAACCCGTGAAGGAGCACAAAGTCGGGGCACCGCCGCGCCGCCACATTTGCGGCTCATCACAAAGACACGGGTAGGATCCACCCGGTCTCGCGGACCTGACCGCTCTTTCAGGTCCCGCGCAAATATTGGCCCACAGGCCCCGTCTGCCCCCTTGTCTTTGAGGGTGGCCCTTTTCTTTTGCTTTTGAGTAAATGTGTTGTTGGCGCCGTCTGTAAAGTAAAACTGTGTAAGTGTTGCCGTGTGCTCGTGTAGTTGGTAGTAGATCTGCATTGTTGTGTTTCTTTTGTAGCATTTGCTGTAGGTGCATAATTGTTGTAATTGTATATGTGTGCTCTCCGTGTGCCGTGGAATAAATGTGCATTATGTTGAACTGTTTTTGCCGTTTCGCTTTGTCTTTTCTTTAATTGAATCTCCATCTTGCTTCACGTAAAGGGTTGGTAGTGGGCTGAATACGCCCGATAATTAATCGTAACCGTCGAGGCCGACGATAACACCGCTCGGTTATCCCGATAGTACGGAACGGGTCGCTTAAGTGGCCCGTGTCCGGAATCGACCTGCGGCGAGGTGCGATCGCCCGGTCCACCCTCCGCGTGAGTACTTAGGTAGGTCGAATTTGGCGAACAACCCTATCCCACGCGGGGGGCCGATTGGCACGATCGTAGTGAGGCCGAAAGGCCCACCCGTGACTAGCTCCCGGCATTAGTCCGAGAGGGTCACGACAGAATTGTCCGTCCAGTGGGCGACGTGCCGCGATTCGAGTTACGTGGCCATTCACACGCCGGCGGGCGCGAATTCGCAACTATCTATATATGTATATATATATATATATATATATATATATATATATATATATATGTATATATATATATATATATATATATATTTATATGTATATATATATATATATATATATATATATATATATATATATATATATATATATATATATATATATATATATATATATATATATATATATATATATACATATATATATATATATATATATACATATATATATATATATATACATATATATATATATATATATATATATATATATATATATATATATATATATATATATATATATCTTCTTTCGGCTGCTCCCATTAGGGGTCGCCACAGCGGATCATCAATATGATCCGCATAGTGACTTGGCACATGTTTTACACCGGATTCCCTTCCTGACGCAACCCTGGTCGCCTCTTGCGACACAGTGATCTGGTACACCTATTACAACCGGGGTATACACCGGGCCCAGTACACTGGTACTCATTTCGCCGACCTCGGAAGGATGACAAGCTGAGTCAACCCCCTGGTTTATTAATTCAGTGGCCTAACGGGGCTTGAACTCAGGACCTTTTGGATCCCAAGCCGCTTCCCCAACCACTGCGCCAACACCAGGCTTTATATATATATATATATATATATATATATATATATTAACATACATATATATATATATATATATATATATATATATATATATTAACATACATATATATATATTTATAAATATATATATATATATATATATATATATATATATATATATATTAATATATATATATATATATGTATTTACATATATATATATATATTTATTAACATATATATATATATATATATATATATATATATATATATATATATATATACACACATATTTACTAGTGGGGTGTGCTTACATAATGTGGAAGCATACGAACCATGCATGCTTCCCCATTGTCTCAAGTTGCTCACCTGCATTTTTTTTCATTTACATATATTTTCAATGATGGATATTGTCTGACGATTCTGTAATGTTTCTCCAATGTACCGGCTTCGATGTACATTGGCACACAAATTTTCAGCTTCATCCATCACCCGGAAGGTACCGATCTTTAATATCAATCAGTGAGTCAGTGAGTGTTTATATTAGTCAGTGGTCGAACGATATATATATATATATATATATATATATATATATATATATATATATATATATATATATATATATATATATATATATATATACATAAATATATACACTAGCAGGGGTGTCCAGCGTTGCCGGACGATGCCAGTTCCCTGTCCTCCCGCCACTTCCCCTCCTTCCTCCTGCCCCTTTCCTTCTCTCCTAACCCCTTCCCCTCTCTCCTCCTACCCCACCCCTTCCCTTCCCCTCCTGCTGGACTCCCACCCCCACCCCCTCTCCTGCCTCCCCTGATTTGTGGAGGTTGGAGGTTGGTTTTGGGGGTTCCCACTCTCTGGAGAGGTGCACGGTGCAAAAATGCAAGTTATCTCCAGAGCTGCCTTGTAATACCTAACCTCTGCTACCACCACCTGGTGGTGCTGCACCATACACATTTACGTCGAGAATTTTCATCGATCTTCCCTCTCGAACCTCCATGACTGCAGATGAAACTAAGTGCTGAAGTCTATGTTCACCACAAGGTCGAACTTGGTCAATGTGCCAGTTTAGTGGGAATTGGCAGAGTATATTTAGCGCGATTGGTGTTACGCAGACAGACAGACAGACAGACCAAAAAAAAAGACATTTATTTATGAGATATGTATGTTTGTTTACATATGTATATGTGTGTAAATGTACATGTACATAAACATATGACAATCTAAGTAAGAGCAGAAAAAAGTAGGCTGATGAAAGGAATGGAAACATCAAATGCCCAATTGTGATGTTAGTTTTGAAAGCCACTCCATAGCATTTGTTGAAATTGATGGAGATGTCAGATATACTCCTTTTTTAGAAATATAGGGGTCGGTCTTTGACAATATGCAGGACTTATTGAACCTATTGAACTAACTTCACAGAAAGGAGTTTCTTTCATTCCCCATTCATGAAGGAAGTCGTTCTATCTTCCATGTGTTGTTCTTATTCAGTTCAATGCTGAGTGGTAAAAGTTGCTTACTCATAAAATTGCTGACTCATAAGCTCGCGAATGAGGTTTGATTGCAGCCAAAGTCAAATATGAAATTTCTTCCCTCTTGGGTGTGAAAAGCATTAATATTTCAGAGTATGACTGTGAACTCAGACTTCAGCTTGATACCCCTCTTGGCGTTGGCTATATCATTTGTGCTGCCTGCAGTAAGTTGTGTGCTCAGTTTTCGATATGGCACAGCCATGATTGGCGAAATTGCCTCGTTTCTGTGCACGTGTTTCCATACATTTCATTATGTGTAATTATTCTTAATCCATTCTTCAAAGCTGTACGACTTGACCTGATTAACAAAGTAGCCACTGTCAGTTGAGCGCCAGCTTATGCTTGAATGACATCACGACATGCTTTTTCTCAAAGAGATTGGCAAAAATTGTAGCTTAGTTTGGGGCTATCAAAAATATAACGACATAAACAACTAGAACGGCACTCAGTCGAGAACATATCTCTACCAGGCTGAACAGTTTACATTTTGTATCCCAATGAAAGGCCGGATCTGCTTCGAGACCTGAACCAAAATCTAATCGGCTTGTTCTTATCACCTAACCAGCAAATCCACCAAGTTCTGTCATAATACATCCACAACGTTTTGAAATATCGTACTATATATCGTTTTTGGCCGTATCTCTCAATTATGAAGAATCACTTCAGAAAATAAATAATTGTCGTATCTGGATCCAGATCATGATCTTCAACAAAATTGAATCAATTCGTTATTGACACTCAATCTGTCCATCAAGTTTCACCCGAATCCATCCATTACTTTTTAGATATCCTGCTCACAGACAGACAGTCAGACAAACAAGAAGACAAGCAAACATGGCTGAAAACATAACCTCCATCCTCCTTCGGTGGCAGAGTTAACAAGAGTTTGTCTGCGAGTTCACCATTTTAACATTATGTGCCATAACGAGCACAAAATGCTCAAAATATACTTTGCAAACTCTGCACTGCCCAGTAACATTCAACAATCGTGGTCCTCAAAAGGTCGGTGGAATTTTTTTCCTGCTTCATAAAAATCTATAATAATGTACTGTAGCCGAAGACTATGGAGCTGGCATTTGCACTGGGAGTAAGTAAACACCCCTCCAGCCCTTTTATTTGGTGGCCAGGTTGGCATATTTACCTGGTGCAGCAGTTATTACTTTTACCTGATTTACAAAAACATGAATTATGTAACCAAAGCCAGTATGGAAGTGATGTTTTCAGCCATTTCTTTACCAGGATTATGAACAAGTAATTATGACAATATTATCCTTTACCATGTAGGTAACTGCAATTATGATGCAACTTGTGTTGTCATATTTAATGACTTCTATCTTGGGCTTATCAAAATAGAAAGTACAGGAAAAAGAGTGCATCCCATAGTCGTTCAGAATGACCTTCAAACAAGAAAACTGAAGGGTCAATCACATTGAGTAGAGGAGCATCGTGAATCGAGAAACCAGGTGGGGGCAGGCAGGTTATCCCTACCCTGGAGGTCATTAAATGAGCGAGCCAGATTTTTGAGGACAATCCAGTGGTGACATAGCAGTTGTCCCAAAACAAATTCCACTTCCTGAAGTTGAGAATGCAAATCCCTAATTCTGTAGAGAGCTTTTGTGGTGCCAGTCCAGTCCTCGCCAATAAGTCACCACTACTGTGCAGCTTGGCCTTATCCCAGAATGACGAAGTCATGGACCGTCGTGTGTAGACAACTGGGTCAGCACAGGCGAAATTAAAAAAGTAAAAGAACCTCTGAGAGACGGGGAAAATAACAAGTATGGTCGAGAAAAATTAAAAATGAGTTTGAGGTGAAGAATAACTTTGTAAGCTTCAATTTAGGAATCATTTAGGTTTCATCACCACCACTAAGTCCTGCAGAGATGTCTGGATGAGAGATCTCAGGTGTGTTCCACGTGTACAGCGTAGCATGTCATGCTTTGCCAGAAGAGTGAAAATGCAGCCTCAAAGCTCTCACAGTTCTGAGATGAGTTGTTGAAAATGTCATCACATTTATGTTATTGCCATCAAATTCTGTTTGTTCTCAGCTTATGTGACATTTCAACTTGACAGCTTGTCGTATGAAGGAATGCATAAGGATATCTTTTTAAAATACCAGGTCATGGTTGCAGAGGTGCAGAGCATAGTTCCAGCAATGCATTTTACGTCACAATAAACATACGTCAGTATGATTTGTTGGAGCTTCAGAATTTGTGAGTTCTTACGTCTTTATCTTCCTGCCGTTATGCAGGACACCAATAACCAGATGGAAGCAAATAGTGGAGAAGGATCTAACGGAGGCTGGAATTACTATGGAAGAAGGAAAACATCTACACATAATTGGAATGGGTGGAGAGCTGTGGTTCAGTCCTGATAAACTCAATGGACTCAAGATATTTAAACTCATTTACTTATTTTAAATTATTACCTCCACCATCGAAGGTGGACAAAGGTTAGGTTTTCACTGCAGTTTGTCTGTTTGTTACTTGCGAAGAAGATTCACAAGTTTATTGGTTGGACTGACCTGTTACTCTGTCTGTTTGTTTGTCTGTGTGTTTGTGTATCAAGTGCCTGCAAGTCACATTTTTACTCTGACCTTCATGAAACTTCACTAACTGGTAGAGGTTGTGACAATCTGGAAGCCTATTGTGTTCGGGGACAATAGGTCAAAGGTCATGGTCAGATAAATCATCAATTTTCAACCAAGTCACTTGCTATCTATACAAGTCAGAAAAAACGTTTTGTAAAAATGAAAAACTATGTTGGGACGTAATCCCCAAAAAGCAACCAAACAAGGCGGGAGGAATGGCGAGAAATGTCAAGGAATGACACCACAATCCTTTTGCAGATTGCCATCATGACATCTTTTGACATTTTTAGCTCACGTGGATTTTAGTCAGATGAGCTGATGCGATCGAGCAGAGTCCGTGGGTGAATAAGTCAGCCAGTGTCAGTCAGTCTGTAAACACTTCAGTCATTATTTCTGGAACCAAACACACGATTTTGATGAAACTTAGCCACAGGCTTCATATCTGATGCCTAAAGAAGGTGTAACGACTGCATCAAAATCTTCACTCATTGCGGGGGGCCTACGGGGTTTTTTTTGCCCCCTCCCCCAAAAAAATGTATTTGCTCTCTTCTCTAAAACTACACACACAATTTCAATGAAATCTGACCAAAACCTTCATCACCCTTGATGTACCAAAGTTTGGACGTGGTATTAAAAAAAAAATTTGGGTCTAAGTTTGCGGGGGGGGGTGGGTAGGGAGGGTTTGAGTGACTGTTGCTCCTGATCCAGATGAGTTTCAGGACAGGTGGTTATATTTTTGTAATAGGTGGCAAGAGTAACAATTGTATGAAGATGTCTTTGTTGGAGGTAGTTGTAGATTTTAGATTTGTAGTGTGGGTTGGTGTAATTGTGTATTTTATTTGTTGTGGGATTGAGATGGAAAAATGTCAACAAAAGATGTTTTGTGGGAATCTGTAAAAAGGATTGCGGTGTTGTATTGTTGTATCACTCCTACTGTGTCATTCCTTGTCATTCTTCCTCCCTTCTGTGGTTGCTTTTTGGGGATTCCATCCTTTCATGTTGTTTATTTTTTCTGACTTGTTTAACTCTATTTTTCCAGATCTGAATGGCAATGACATCATCATATAGGAAATTATAGCAGAATCTGGATAATAAGTGTATGTGTGAATATAAGCGCATATGAAAAAAACATCGGGGCAAAACCCCTAGGTGCTCACCTGGAAGTGGCTGGATAAGATTACCAGTGAACCACTAGTAGGCATGGATGACCCACAAAATATGTAATGGAGAAGAAAGTAAATACCCATGGATTTTTATTTTATGCCGTGAACAAACTTTGGTACATCATGGGTGATAACGGTTATGGTCAAGTTTTATCGGAATTGTGTGTGTGGTTTCTGAGAAGAAAGCAAATACCTCTTTTGCGAGACCCCCCCCCTCCCCATACACCCCCTTCGACCCCGGTTTTTAAAAAATGCCGTGAACAAGTTTGGGTACATCATGGGTGATGAAGGCTGTGGTCAAGTTTCATCGAAATTGTGTGTGTAGTTTCAGAGAAGAAAGTAAATATTTGGGGGGGTGCAACCCCCCATACACCTCCTAAGACCTAGACTTTTTTAAATGTCGTGAACAAACTTTGGTACATCATGGGTGATAACGGTTGTGGTCAAGTTTCATCGAAATTGTGTGTGTAGTTTCAGAGAAGAAAGCAAATATTTGGGGGAGTGCAACCCCCCATACACCTCCTAAGACCCAGACTTTTTTAAATGTCGTGAACAAACTTTGGTACATCATGGGTGATAACGGTTGTGGTCAAGTTTCATCGGAATTGTGTGTGTGGTTTCTGAGAAGAAAGCAAATACCTCTTTTGGGAGATCCCCCCTCCCCGTACACCCCCTTTGACCCCGAGTTTTAAAAAATGCCGTGAACAAGTTTGGGTACATCACTGGTGATGAAGGCTGTGCTCAAGTTTCATCGAAATGGTGTGTGTAGTTTCAGAGAAGAAAGCAAATATTTAGGGGGGGGCAACCCCCCATACACCCCCTAAGACCCAGACTCTTTTAAATGTCATGAACAAACTTTGGTACACCACGGGTGATAAAGGTTGTGGTAAAGTTTCATTGAAATTGTATGTGTAGTTTCAGAGAAGTTGAAAGTATTTGTGGACGGACAGACAGACGGACGACGTGCCATCCCATAAGCTCCCCAGAACTATGTTCCAGGTGAGCTAGTAAGTGCCTCCCTATTTGATTTCTCCATTAAAAATAAGCACACATCAAAACGTCCTAATAAGGCTTTGAAAACTGAAAATATTATCAACTCAAACACGACACGATAACACGTGGTTCCTTCGGAAAACGAGAGAAGCTGCAGATATGACTTTCCGATTCATGATTGCAATGTGGAACGAAACACTGCGCCATCTTCACAAAGCGACCTCGGCCATATTCTACTAGAGTGTAAAATGAGGTCGATGTCCTGCCAATGTCATGTCATTGCTTCGGTGCGGTTTGTGGTGGATTAAATTTTTATTCCAATTAAATATATATATACATATATATATTTTTTTTTTGATAAGGGTACAATACCCATGAAAGAATGTGTGACTTTAGAATGCCCTTTTCATGCGCCAAATAGCATCCTCCTGTTTTGGGCCTCATATAATCATTGTAATTGCTTCAGCATTAATTGTGCTCGCATGGTGACATTTATCAACATTTTAAGGATGAACATTTTGGCGATTTTGTGATCTCTCGATGTGATAGCGATGTATTTTGGTGTATTTTTCATTCCTGTTAGTTATGAAAACGTTCTAGAATAAAAGGTATGCCTTTTAAATTCCCATGATCTCACTCTGTGGTAGTTTTTAAACGGATCATTTTCTATACATTTGAATGGGCGGCCATTTTTTCCCAGCATCATCTCTACATGTGGAGTACGACCATACTCCATCAGATACTGAAATGTACATATACTGCAATATGAAATAGGCAAAGCTTAAATAAGAACGAAGAAGCAATTTGTGGTGATATCACTAGACGACATGGACAAGGTGATTTGATTTTGGTTCAGGCCCGGATACAGATCCGGCCTATCAGTGGAGTACAAATCACAATCTGTTCAGCCTGGTGGTGGTACGCACTCTAACATGTGCCATTCTAGTTCCATCTTGTTTTGATATAGGGAATTTGCTCTTCTTGTCTTTTCACAACGATTCCTCTTGTTTGTTCACAAAGATTTTTTTTGTGAATTGTGAAGCCCAAATATTAGATTCTTGTAGAGAGTTTTGAGATTCAGCATCTCCCATGTAACCACAATAATGGTTGGGATCCAGAAGTTGGACAGACTCCTCTTAGATGGATGATGACTGTTTGGAACAATAAGGCCTTTGTAGCATATCCCGAGAAATAAAGGCCAATAGACCATGCAATGCCCCAGATGACTCTTCCATCCATATGTGATGATGTCACAAAAACTGCCAATGGCAGAATAACTACAGGGAGCTTGTGCTGAATCCACAAAGGCATCAACGTGTGGAGGAACATCATAGTGCTAACATGAATACTGCTGTCTCTGTGGGTAAGCTGGGGTTCAGGATTGTGACTATCATCAAACCAAAGAGAACTGCGATATTAAACTATGCTAGCTGGAAGCGGGCCACAGGTATTAGGCTGGGGGCAGCATGGGAAGTAAGATGCATTTCATGTCACTGCAAACTTGTAAATAGAGAGCTCCTCCAATATCATAAATACAAATGTTTCTGAATATATAGCATCTGAACAGAACTGGATTTATATATATAAGGTTTTTTTTTTCAGGACTCATTGATATATTTGTGCTATTAACCAGTCTCAGTGCCGTAATGGTGAGAGCGTTTAGACTGAGTCGAGGAGGTCGGCGGTGTCGAACCATGGCTGAGTAATACCAAAGACTTTTAAAATGGTACGTGCTGTTTGCTTACTTGATGCTCAGCATTTTCAAACGATAGAGCACAAACAACCATAGCTTGGCAACCATAGCACAAACCTTGATGGGCCTAATAGCATCCTCCTGTCTTGAAATTCCTTGTAAAGGAACTGTTATTATTACCCTTGCCAAAGGAGAGGGGATTGCAATTGGTCTGTTTGTCTGTTTGTTACTTGGCCAAAAAATTTTTTGGCCAAGTATGTTGGTCTGCAGCATTATTAATAGGGGGGGGGGGACAACTACAAATTGATTGGTAGTTTAAAAAGTTTTTTTCCCCAAAATGATTTTCTACATTCTTCTCGACTATTGAATAAATATAAAGCCAAAACTTGTTGGTACGTTGTATATTTGGATTTCTTACACAAAGCAGGTTTCCTGGAAGTTATGTGTCATTCTTTTGGCTGAAGCAACTGCTTGAAATTCTCCATTATTCATTAGTGAATATTCACAATTAGATGGTGAAATTTTCACGTGAATAATTTATCAGTAGAAATCTCAATGTCTCATGAGTTTTAAAAATGGAAAGAAATCAAATAACGGAGAACATTCTTTGAATGAATCAGACTGAATTCTGTGTGCCAAAGTTAATCAAAACGTTGATTCATAAAGGTTAGCAGTTGTCGCATTGCTCTTCTGTGATCCAACATGACAGTGCTTTCCAGTCCAGGATTGACAGATAATTTGAATATTACTATGGAGGTTTTATCAGGCTTTTGTCTGCATTTGGGTTTATGGCCAAGGAGGCCGGATTCATAGGTCTATTATATTACCTGCTTGCTGCTAACAGTGTAGTTTGTGTTATATTCCTGATCGAATCTGATCGGATGGATTTCATCACCAGGTACGACCCCAGAAGGGTGTCTGTATCTGTGTCTGTTTCTCTTTCTACCTTGGGGTCGCAGGGTAAAAAAAATGGTTACAACTTACAGAGTTAACCAGATTTGATGATGTAATGGTTAAAGCATCTTATCTGAGTCGGAAAGATCAGTGGTTTGAATCTCGGCCAAATCATACCTCAGACTTTAGAAATGGCATGAGCTGCTTCCTTGCTTGATGCTCAGCATTTAAAAAGGAGAGAGTACAGACAAACAACCATAAGTTGGTAATAATGGCGCAGGCTTTGGTGGGCCTAGTGGCTTCATTCTGTGTCAAAGTTTCTTGTTACGGAAATCAGATAATACTCATATAACCAGCAAATGAACAAACAAACAGGAAAGCGAGAAAGACAGAGACAGACAGAGAGAGAGAGAGAGAGAGAGAGAGAGAGAGAGAGAGAGAGAGAGAGAGAGAGAGAGAGAGAGAGAGAGAGAGAGAGAGAGAGAGAGAGAGAGAGAGAGAGAGATATATATATATATATATATATATATATATATATATATATATATATATATATATATATATATATATATATATATATATATATATATATATATGGGTGGGTGGGGGACACTGAAACCAAGAAGTAAGAGGGTTGAGTTAGGATGGGTTCATGTGGGTAATAAAGGTCATGAGTCAGTGTGGGGATGACATGACATGCAGTGCATGATCTGCTTGAAGCCCTGGAGGAAAGAGTGAGAAAGAACAGCCTCTGGAAGGCGGTTCCAGAGACAGGGGAAGTGAAGAATAAAGGGGTTGAGGTGTGCAGACAACCTGGATTTTTGAAGCTGAACGAGAAGGGGAATTCACTCAATAAGTAAATCTTAAGGGAGGCCATCTTGCACCATTATGAGGGTTCGGAGTCAATAACCTCCCGAGTAACCCCATTAAAAGCCTTATAAGTTAACATGCTTACATTGGGGGCAAAAAAAAGGTGGATGGAGCAAATAAGGGAATGAACGAACATGAAATAAGAAAGAGAGAGGGGAGGAACACAGGAACTTGGAAGTATGAAGTTTGGGATCGGGGAAGGAATGTGGGGTGAGGGGGCGAGGGTGGCTTATATGGTTAAAGTGGTTGTAGATCGGGATGGAATATGACATAAGATGATTGTGTCCTGCCAGCTTGAAGCATTGGAGGGAAGAGTGTGCTTGAACAACTTAATGGAAGCAATTCATCAAACATGTGATAAAAGAGGAACAAAAGAGTGGAGGTGTGCAGCAAATTCAGATTTGGGGAGTTTAACCAGGAGGCGATGGTCGAAACATGTGTGGCTTGGGGGAGCTGAGGAATATCTGAGAGAGCAGAGGGAGCCAGACTGGAGGAGAGGCAGGAAAAAAAAACAGGTTACCATCGACCTGCCTGTGAAGTGAGAGCTTCAGGACTTTTTCTCATCATGGGAGATGCTTGACAGTTTTATATTTCACAGACTCCAAGAGAAACAGATGTAATGTGAGTGCAAAACCCACAGGAGAAAGCATTATGCAACTGAGTCATGGGCAAAGGCATTGCAGGCTGTGATTTTATGTTCTGATTTTTAAGTTCTGATTTTAAGGAATGACTTGGAATGATGAAAAAATTATTGGCCTGCATCTAGTTTTGGAGACCAGTTTTAATATGTATGCATGGTGTTGGCTTAATGGTGAAGGTGGTGGGCTTGGGATCCTAAGTCCCTAAGTTCAAATCCTGCTTTGCTGTTGAATTAATATCAGGTGGGGTTTAATCAGCTTGTCATCCTTCTGAGGTTTGCAAAATGAGCACCAGCTTGTTGGGATGATTGAGCCATTTGAGTACAGTGTGCCCAATAGCCCAGGAGACTGCTTCAGCAGCACCGACATTCTGCACAGAGTATTGTCCTAATGGAGTGGATTGGATTTAATATGTGGTCAGCCCAGTGAAGGACATGCTTGATCGTGCAGTTAGAATTTCAAGAGACTAAGCCATGGGAAGTGGCTAAACATTAAATTTGAGAGGTGGATTAATTTGATGATTCTTCTAGACGAGAGAGATAAGTTGAGACTACTAGATTTTCCAGAATTGAAAGACATGCTTCATTTGTCAGGCCTGCATCTAATCAATTTCAGATCAGCAGAAAGTGACTCAGTTGTTGCCTGCCTGAAGGTAAGATTGGATACCATGTGTCATCATATCATCATCAACTAGCAAAAAGAAGAGAGGGTTTTCCAGAGCATTGGAGAAGTCGTTAGAATGTAAGAGGAGCAAGACCAGGACAATATTGCTTTGGGACACTGCAGTATTGACGAGGAGAGGAGAGGAAAAGATTCCATAAAGCGTTGACTGCGCAAGTGGAGGAAGTCAGAAAGCCAGGTGTGATGGTGGCATTATAGTGCAATCTTTAAACAAATATGTGAAAGTGAATATGAACATCAATCTTAGCAATGTTGTTTCTACCTTAAGGCCTTCATCAACAAAATGAAATGGTTCACCATTTTAAAATCAGCCATCGATGATTAATGGAAATCATACCAGATGAGTAGGCCAGGCATGAAGAGAGTGTCTCACTGCATAATGAATGAATTATTTAAACGTTTGGCTCTTTATCAGTGAGATCAAGCAAAGCTATGACAAACCATCATAAAACACTACTGGAGACTGCAAATATTCAAATTCCACTTGGTTTAAGAGCCAAAGTGAGAAATATTTAACGTCTTGTTTCCACTCGCATATGGTGTCATGTTAAAATGATTTGCTCAACAGAGACGTGCACAACTGGACCGATGCATATCCACAACGATGTGCTTTATTATGTCACCCTTACATGTCATCTCCAAAATATGGGATTTCAAGGAGCTGGAGTATCAAGCCATGTCATCCTATTAATTACCAACCAATACTGACAACCCGAAGAAGCAAGAAATGCTGGTGGATACTTCTATTATCTCAATATGTGCTCGTCTAAGCCATTTCTACAAAAAATAGATATCTTCTAGTGACAATTCTATTTGACAACAAGACAGAGCATTGAACATTGCAGAGCCTCACCAAGGTACATATTGATTACAGTACGTCTGACCAGAACTAGTATAGATTCACTCACTCACTGAGTGAGACAGCACGGTTACAATCGCTTTAAAGGATACCATCAGAAACGTGCAAGGCCATAATAAGTCCCCAATTTTAGATTTGTCAGACCAGCACCTAATCAATTCCATATCCGTATTGCATCTATCTTTGAATGAATGATATAGACTGAATAATGAACATTGAAGCTATAATCCTGTTGTTGGCTTAATGGTTAGGGTGGTTGGCTTAAGATATTGGGGTCCTATTTGGCTGGCTTAAGATATTGGGGTCTTGATTGGGGTCTTGAGTTCAATCCTGCTGTCGGTCGTTGAATTAACACCAGGTGGGTTGACACAGCCTGTCATCCTTCTAAGGGTGGTGAAATGAGTACCAGTGTGCTGGTACCAGGGGGCATTGCATCAGCAGCATAGCCACACCCCCAGAAAATGATGCAGCCAAGCAGCCACAGGCTGCAAACAAATAAGTGAAAGAAAATTGAAGTTAATAAATGAGAAGTTCAAATGTTAACAACATAACATAACAAATGTTATGCTTCAATTAAACAATGATGCCAACTCACCTACTCTTTGTGGTATCTTCAACATCAAGTAACAACCAGTGCTGGCATTTCTTAGTCTGATGTTTGTCTTTTGACATGTACTGTGTGTTTTGTAATGTGCAGGGAAATGACGAGAGGTGCCCATAGCTTAGTGAAGCATGAATGTTAAATGAAGTCTAAGATGTCCAACAAAAATGTTTAAGATATTAAGGTTAACCAGACAGTTTACATTTTGTATCCCACTGATTGGCTAACACCAGCCCTGCAGATTCAGCATATCAGGGGCCCAGGGCAGGGCTGAACATGAGCTCCACCCCCTTTTCGAAAAATAAGCGCAACAGACCGCGCATTACTGCTTCCTATTTTAAAACGCCACCAGCAACATCCTACAACAACATGAAATAATGAGAATGCTTTTTTGAGAATGTAAAATCATGGTGACAGCTTTAGAAGCAGAATATCTTGAAGCGGATGATTATCTTTTCTCGTTATTGTTATTGCTATGGTGTCAGTGTGACGAGGCTTTAATGAGCATAAGTTCAGGATAGCTCACCGCCAGAAATGGAGGTTGACAATCTCAAGTTTTAAAACGTAAAAAATATTTTTCGGGATCTCCTAATGGTCGGGGGCCCCATGAAACTGCCCTGCCTGCCCTCCCCAAATACCGGCTCTGCGGATCTCAACCGGAACCAAAATCGAATCAGCTTGTTCTTGTCAACTAACCAACTCATCCACCAAGTTTTGGAATAACTAGTCCACAACTTTTTGAAATATCATGCTATATGTTGTTTTTGGCCTCATCTCTCAATGGTGAAGAATCACTGAAAAAATTCTCGTATCCGGATCCGTATCTTCATCAAAATCGAATCTGGTTGTCCTTTTCAAACACCCAACCTGCCCACCAAATTTCGTCCCAATCCATCCATAACTTTTTGAGATATCCTGCAAACAAACAAACAAGAAAACGACGTCGTGCAGAACATGATACTTGCAAAATCCACCCCCTCTCCAAAGGTTGCCATAGATACATCAAATTGTCCATTTCATCAAGATTAAAATTGACATTCTTAATCAAAGCTGAGGTCAATCGGATGAAAATTGATTATTTTTGAGATTGAAATTTATGATTATAGAAGTTTGATCTTGAGTTGACCTTTGACCTTTTAACCTCAAAAACAGTTTCGTTTCAAATTCAGTGATACACTATGCAATTGCTGCTTAATTTTCAGGTGATCCAGATGAAAATTGATGATCTTTCAGATTAAATTTGATGATTTTAGAAGTTTGACCTTGAGTTGACCTTTGACCTTTTGACCTCAAATATTTGCTTTCCCTATTCAGTAATGGACTATGCAAATCCTGTTCAACTGTTATGTTCATCGGATGTAAATTGACGATTTTTCAGTTGAAAATTGATGATTTTAGAAGTTTGACCTTGAATTGAACTTTCACCTTTTGATCTCAAAAATAGATAGTTTCCAATTCAGTAATGTACTTTGCAATTGTTGTTTAATTTTCAAGTCAATTGAATGAAAATTGACGATTTTTCAGATAAACATTGAAGATTTTAGAAGTTTGACCTTGAGTTGACCTTTGACTTTTTGACCTCAAAAATAGTTGGTTTCCCAATCCAGTGATGCACAATACAAATCTTATTGAAATTTCAAGTCAATCGGATGAAAAATGACGATTTTAGAAATTTCACCTCAAGATGACCTTTGACCTTTGACCTCAAAATCAATAGGTTTCTCAGTTGAGACTACTTCAACAACTTGGTACAGTTTCATGATGTTTGGTTTGGAATTTGGACCTGCAGGTGATAAACAGACAAACAGACAGAATAACAAAATTGAATGGCCAATATACTTGAAAAATCTTCGATTTTACAAGTAACAAACAGACAGGTAGTGGTGAAAACATAACCTCCATCGATCGCAGATGGTGGAGGTAATGACTCCCCTGTGGTCACAACCTGCGAGACATAATACTTGACATGGCAAAAAGTATGTGGACACCTGCTCGTCCAACATCTCATTCCAAAATCATGGACATTAATATGGAGTTGGTCCCCCCCCTTTGCTGCTATAACAGCCTCCACTCTTCTGGGAAGATTTTCCACTACATGTTGGAACATTGCTGCAGGGATTTGCTTCCATTCAGCCACAAGAGCATTAGGGAGGTTAGGCACTGATGTTGGGCGATTAGGTCTGGCTTGCTTTCGGCATTCCGATTCATCCTAAAGGTGTTTGATGGGGTTGAAGTCAGGGCTCTGTACTGGCCAGTCAAGTTCTTCCACACCGATCTCGACAAACCTTTTCTGTATGGACCGCGCTTTGTGTACGGAGGCATTGTCATGCTGATACAAGAAAGGGCCTTCCCAAAACTGTTGCCACAAAGTTGGAAGCACAAAATCGTCTAGAATGTCATTGTATGCAACAGCGTTTAGATTTCCCTTCACTGGAACTAATAGTGGGGCAACTTAGCATAACAATTGTGCATTTTGTGAGGAAAGCACCAAATTTGGCACACTAGTAGCCTATCATATTATGAACAGATTTGGATATAGGCCATCTCAAATTCAGCCGCTGATGGCTGTGGCAGCCATTTTCTACTGCCATCAAAATTTTTGAGATGGCCCAATATCCAAATCTGTTCATAATATGATAGGCTACTAGTGTGCCAAACTTGGTGCTTTCCTCACAAAATGCACAATTGTTATGCTATATTTAGCTAAGTTGCCCCACTATAAAGGGCCTAGCCCAAACCATAAAAAAGCCCCAGACCATTATTCCTCCTCCAACAAAATTAACAGTTGGCACTATGCATTTGAGCAGGTAGCGTTATCCTGGCATCCGCCAAACCCAGATTCGTCTGTCGGATTTCCAGATGGTGAAGCATGATTCATAATTCTAGAGAATGTGTTTCCACTGCTCCAGTGTCCAATAGCGGCGAGCTTTACACTCCAGCCGACGCTTGGCATTGCGCGTGGTGATCTTAGGCTTGTGTGCGGTTGCTCGGCAATGGAAACCCATTTCATGAAGCTCTCGACGAACAGTGCTTGTGCTGTCGTTGCTTCCAGAGTCAGTTTGGAACTCGGTAGTGAGTGCTGCAACCGACGACAGACTATTTTTTCATGCTATGCACTTCAGAACTTGGTGGTCCTGTTCTTTGAGCTTGTGTGGCCCACCACTTCATGGCTGAGCTGTTGTTGCTCCCAGACGTTTCCACTTCACAATAACAGCACTTACAGTTGACAGGGGCAGCTCTTGCAAGGCAGAAATTTGACGAACTAACTTGCTGAAAAGAAAGTCACTGAGCTCTTCAAAGCGGCCCATTCTTCTGCAAATGTTTGTCTATGGAGATTGCATGCCAGTGTGCTTTATTTTATGCACCGATTAGTAATGGGTGAAGCTGAAATAGCTGATTCCACTAATTAGAAGGGGGCGTTCGCATACTTTTGGCCATGTAGTGTATATATTTTTCACCTCCTTTGTTCACTCAACTCCCTCATCCTTGCTCATGTCCCACATGTCGATGTGGTGAAAGCTGGGTCTGAGAATAATTAAAATCATTACCCACGACTCAGATTACATTCTCTAATCTGTCTCATTATCCTTGTGCCGTGTCTCTCCCATGTTCCCATGTGAATAAGATCAGATCGATAAGATTCATTGTAATTTCAAACAAGGGATGATTTACTTTACATTATATCTGTTATCTCAGTTTTGTCATGTGCGTGTGTGTCCCTCCTCCTCTCTTCCGCCTTCCCGTTCTCCTCTGGAAATAAACCTTTTGTTCATAAAAACCGAAATGTGGTCATTCGAGGTACGGGACTTCACTATTAAGCGTGAGTGAATTGGCTTTAAAAATCTGGGAACAGGTGAATTGGGAAACATGCATTTAAACCGATCTTAGGAGTTGATTCGTCACAACGTCACGGAACCCCAATATGGGGCCGTTCAAAAATTACATAACGCAATTTTTTGTTGTTGAAGAGACACATACGGGCATGATTAAACCTTAGTAATAATTTCTATTCGACATATTATTTGATTTTTCGGTTTCATAATCAAGAGTAACACTCCACCCAAACAAAGTCAATGGAAATCTGATGCAACAAACCTGGTGTGATGTCGTGAAGTACAAATAATCAGACCAACCACGATGCACTCAACTTCACGGATGTTGAATTCACAACACTCAGCTCCATTGTTCGTACCGTGTGTCGCGCATGCGCACACGAAACTCACAATACATCACAATATCTCCCCCTTCAATTACAAATACAACCGGTCTGGATGTTTTGATACATGGGAGGACCGACACAAAGGAGTTGTTACGGGCATCTGGACAAACGCACCACATTGGCAGCGGGTGCAGATACAGAGACTTCGGGTGGAGACGCATTACTGACACTTCGGGTGGAGACGCATCACATGCAGGCTCGGACACAACAGTTGCATTCTCGGACAACGGAACAATAACTGGATGAATCACAGAACTTGCATCATCCACCAACTCAATATAACGCAGCTTGATCTGATCCACGTTTCCGAACTGTATGCCCATCTTTCAGCTCAACACAAAAAATACACGAGTTCCTTCCTTGCTAATAGCAACACCTGGCAGCCATTTTGCTACAAGGCCATGGTTCAGTATATAAACTGGATCATTTATAGCAAAGTCACGCGATGCAGACGTTCGATCACGATAGTATTTCTGACTCTGACGCTTGTTATCAACAGTTTCACCGATGTCAGCATGAACAAGAGAAAGTCTGTTTTTGAGTTCTCGCTTCATAAGCAATTCGGCTGGAGGCACTCCAGTTGTGGTCTGGATCTGTAACTGAGCAACATGCGTGACAAACGTGTTTGAAGTGAACCTGGAGTAACACGCCTTAACCCTTGCTTGATAATGTGCACAGCACCCTCTGCCTGGCCATTAGAAGTGGGTTTAAACGGAGCAGAACGGACATGTTTGATACCATTCAATCTCATGAATTCCTGAAATACCTGACATGTAAAAGACGAACCATTATCGCTTACCATCACATCAGGAAGACCGTGAGTAGCGAATATGATATGCAAGTTTTCAATGGTGGCAGCAGAGGTGCTGGTCGACATGATAGAGCACTCAATCCACTTGGAAAATGCATCAATGACAACAAGGAACATTTTCCCTAAGAACGGACCTGCAAAGTCAACATGAATCCTGGACCAAGGTTTGGAAGGCAGGGAATAAAGACTCAGTGGTGATTCTGCTGGTGACTTTCTGAGCTGCATACACGTATCACAACAATGAACACAAGATTCAAGTTCAGAATCAACACCAGGCCACCAAACATGAGACCTTGCGATAGCTTTCATCGAAACAATACTAGGGTGGGTACTATGTAGTTCAGAAACCAACTTCTCTCTTCACTGCTTTGGCATGATGACACCGATAAGCATTCTGACTGGACAGATAACTCATCTCTATGATGTAAATATGGTTTGTACTCTTCTGAGTCTGGTATACCGGAACAATCACCAGTCATAACACAACACTTAACTACAGAAAACACAGGATGTCTGTTGGACCACAACCTCACTTGAGCAGCAGTAACTGGAGAATTGTCACTCTCACATACATTCATAGCTAATACGAGGTCAGCAGGTTGAGGGATATTGTTACAATCAGGGATAGGTACCAGCAGTCGACTCAATGCATAATCACAATTCCCAGTGCCATGCCTGTAACGAATAGTATAATTGTAACAAGACAGCATCAAGGCCTACCGCTGAACTTGTGATGACGCAATGGTGTTGATTCCCTTGTTCTCTGAAAACAAGAAAGTGAGTGGTTTATGATCAGTTTCAAGCTCAAATTTATGACCAAACAAATACTGATGCATATTGGTTACCCCAAACACACAGCCTAATGCTTTCAGTATATCAACCCAACACAGTACATCAACCATGCCATAGGCTCTTTTAGCTTTCGTCAAGCTTCTGGAAGCATACGCAACAGGTTGTAACTTGCCCGACTCGTTGGCTTGTTGTAACACACAGCCTACCCCATAGGCACTTGCATCACATGACAATACAAGATGCTTACATGAATCATATTGAACAAGCAACTTGGAAGAACACAATAGACCTTTAGCTTCCTTGAAGGCATCATCCTGGGCCTTGCCCCAAACCCAAGTTTTCCCTTTCCGAAGTAACTGGTGCAGGAGTTCTAATACTGAGCTCACCCGTGGCAAGAAACTGCCAAATTGGATGAGCAAACCCAAAAAGGAACGCAATTGTGACACATTTTCTGGTTTGGGTGCGTTCTTGATTGCTTCAACTTTGGAATCACATGGCATGATCCCAGAGGCAGTGATTCTTCTGCCGAGGAATACCACTTTGGGAACCATAAACACACATTTCTCACATTTCAGTCTGAGTCCTACTTTGTTCAAATGACACAGGACTTCCTCCAGGTTAGCCAGGTGTTCTGCAGTATCACAGCCCATGATCAAGATGTCATCCTAGAACACAACCGTTTTTGGCACAGATTTTAATCGACTCTCCATGTTTCTCTGAAAGATGGCAGCTGCTATGGGCGTCGATTGGTGGGGGATGGGGGGGGACACACATTCATCGCAAATACGAGGTCAAGGTCAAATACAAATACGACAACATATCGATTGTCCTCCCCCCCCCCACTTTTTTCATTGAATGTAAGTTACGTAACACAAAACGAGCTGCTCTAGTACAACCAGTCCGACATGCTCCTCAAATACAAGAATAAATTTTTTAATCTCTCTATAATTCCAGCAATCTCTGTGTGCATGTTTGTCTGCGACTGCTGTTTCTCGACAACCACTGGTCCGATCTCATTGAAACTTGCCAGGTATATTGCTGGGGACCCGAGGATGTGCCTTTTCAAGCTTTGAAATTAATCGGACAAGTGGTTCCCAAGTTAAGGTCTCCGTACTCGCGAGCCGTTCGCGTCTGCTTTGGCTTTTGGAATTGGACCAAACCATTTCACGTAAATAGAGGCGGGGGGGGGAGGTTGCCCAATACAGAGCCTCTCTGGATCTTTACTTTTTGCCAAAAACAACAAAATAAAAAGAACCGTTAGTTTTATTGGTCTATTATAGTTCTATTAAAATTTTATTGGTCTATTATAGTTCTATTAAAGATGATAGGTGAACAATTCAACATTGAGAATCTGTGCTTCCCAAGCCATGGTCTCCCACCGGCCAAGCATCCAGAGCGACGTCGCTTTTTGATCCTTCGATGTCGGCTCTTCCTGTCATTGCGAAGCAGAATTCGCCAAGCGTTGGATTGTTCACCCACTAACGGGGAACGTAACCTGGACATTTTGAGCTACGTTGGGACGTTTTCGGACTTTGTGTCGTCATTTTATGAGTGTTTAAAGGAATCGCGGCTTCATGGCCCGGAGCGCCACGCCTCGGATCGTGTTAGGCCGCAACGGCTCGGGGCCCCTTTAGCGACCAAAATAGTTTATTTCACCTTTCTAACTTATATCGCCGGATCCCTGATATTATTACCTGCACGATGATGTGTGTGTGTGTGTTTAATTTTTGTGACTTTGCACCGTCGAGTTATAATCCAATAAAATATTTCGCGGCCTGGTATGCTGATTGAGATGGTGGAGCTTGTGCAGGATGAGGCGGTTTCACTCTACCGGCTCGCACGAACGAACGGAAAGATATTTTGTAATTCTGTTTTCATATTTCGCAGTCGATAACAGTGGCCGAAATCCCAACGTTGAAAACCGGGTGAAAATCGAAGGAAAGTGGGTATTTTGGCGACTAAATTAGCTTTGAATACTTGGGAAACATAGAATAAAATGCGCCGATTCACTCGCTTTTGTGGCGGTTAATGTAAATAATTTTTTCATCGGTACTTGGACTTCGGGGAGGAAGAGACCTACAAAACGAGAGGTATCATTCGGTTCGTCGGACTTGTGAGGATTAAATTATAGATTTTAAAAGGTAGCTGTTGAAAAATATGCAAAATTCACCTCAGGCAAAGCGGTTCGGACAAACGAACGGAAAATTATTTTTGAATTCTGTTCTCGGATGATACAGTATCTATAGGGTACTAATGAGATGACCTCGAAAATCCTATTTAAAAAAGGCTTAGGCTTAGTAGCTGAGCCGCGGCTTGCAATTTTTACTCAGAAAAATAACGTTCCGGAAGGAATTTCTCTTCCGCCATCATCCGAAATAATTTTCCGTTTGCACGAGGACAAAGACGAAGGAGAGACCGACAGAATAAGGTGTCTCATTAAACTGTGTGATTTGGAATGATTAAATGAGAGATTTTAAATGCAGCGTTGAAAATAAAATAGAGGAATGTCAGCTTCTTCACCATGTCGACCCCGCAACGGTTCTGGGCCCCTTTAGCGACCAAAATGGTTTATTTCACCTTTCTAACTTGTATCGCACTATACTTAAACAAAACATACGGGCACACACTATACTTAAACAAAACGTACGGGCATGCACTATACTTAAACAAAACGTACGGGCACACACTATACTTAAACAAAACATACGGGCACGCACTATACTTAAACAAAACGTACGGGCACGCACTATACTTAAACAAAACGTACGGGCACACACTATACTTAAACAAAACATACGGGCACGCACTATACTTAAACAAAACGTACGGGCACGCACTATACTTAAACAAAACATACAGGCATGTACTATACTTAAACAAAATGTACGGGCACGCACTATACTTAAACAAAGGTTCGGGCATGCACTATACTTAAACAAAACGTACAGGCACGTACTATACTTAAAAAAAATGTACGGGCACGCACTATACTTAAACAAAAGCACGCGGTTTCAAAGTTGCGTTTTTTTGTTTTTTTTTTGCACTTACGGCCACGCACGTACAGCCACGCACATACGGGCACGCACGTACGGCCACACACGTATGGGCACACACGTACGGCCACGCATAGGCTTGCCTCTGAAAATCTGAAATGTCACAGAAGTCAACCTAGTGTCCATGTGCAGCTGAGCAGAAAACTGCTAGAAGAGCAAAGATCTGCGCGGTCAGCACTTCTGAAGATTATCACCTCACTGCAATATTTAGCCCGACAAGGTTTTGCAATTCGTGGGAAGGATGCCTCTGAAGGGAATTTCAAAATGCTCTTACAGTTGCTGGCCGAGGATGATGTAAACCTCAAGACGTGGCTGTCAAGGAAAACGACGTTCACAAGTAGAGAAATTCAGAACGAAATTCTACAGTTGATGAGTCAAGCCATCCTCAGAAATATCTGCAGTAACGTGAATATAACGTCCACTCAGTTCGGACTCGTAACTGATTGAACGCAAGATATTCAGGGTAATGAGCAGGAGTCGGTGTGTGTGCTATGTGACGGATTCCTTTGATGTTCAAGAAGACCTCATCGTCCTCTACCAAGTTTCGTCAACAACAGGAGTATCACTTTGTAAGATGCTTCAGGATGTCCTAATTCAGTGTCAACTCCCTATTGAACATCTTAGAGCGCAGACTTATGATGGGGGTAAGCAACATGTCCGGAAAGTACAAGGGCTGTCAAGCACAGCAAAAAAACTCCAACCACTGGCCAATTATGTTCACTCTGGAGCTCATGTCACCCAACTCATTGCATCCAAAGCTCTACAAACTGCACCGTTCATAAGAGATGCCCTTGATTATGCCCAGGTACTCAGCAACATCTACAACAACTCTGGAAAATTCAGGCATCTGTACTTGAATATCCACGCTCACGATGCTGACACTCCCTGCCCTACACACCTGAGGCCAATTTGCTCGACGCGTTGGTGAACTCGTTCTCCTGCCGTGAAATCAATATTGGATAACGATGAAGCGGTACTGGATGCCCTTCAACAAGCAAGTGATGACTTTGGTACGAACACGGCATCGCGAGCCAACGGTATTCGAAGCTATCTTTCGTCAGGAAAGTGTGTTCTCAGTCTGTTTACATCATTGCCCGTTCTCCAATGCCTTGAATACCTCAATAAGGCACTTCAGGGTTCACAAGTTACCGTCTCTGGTATGCTTACTGCTGCAAAGGTAACTGCACAGAATCTCCAATCTCTCCGTACCGACCATACGTTTAAGGAGGTTTTCGAAGCAGCACAACAGAAGCTCCAGCAGTGCCAACTAGATCCAGTGACCCTCCCTCGTAAGCGCAAGCTTCCGAAGAGACTTGATGGAGGCACGTAGGAATACACTGCCAATTCTGCAGAGGAGGTATACAGAGTTGAATTTTTCAAAGTCATCGACAGCGCATCCGAGAACTTGAACGAGTACTTCACATCAACCGACCTCATGGCGTACAGGGACTTGGGTGAAATGCTCCTGTCTGGGTCATTCAAACCACAAATGGTCCGCAAATATTCCGAACTGTCAGATTCCCTTGACTCCCCTAGAGCAAGAACTTGGCTTCTTTCGCAACCAGTTCAGTGGTTCATCTTTTGAGGATTACCGTAAGATATTTGTAGACATGGTGCCGGAAGTCCGTCGAATGTTCCCACAGGTAGAACGTTTGCTTAGGATTATATTGGTTTCCCCAGAAAGTTCATGCGAAGCTGAACGGTCATTCAGCGCACTCAGACGTATGAAGACTTGGTTAAGTTCCACAATGACCCAACAACGCCTCAACCATCTCATGATCTGTCATGTTCACCGAGATCGTCTGACTGCACTTGACCCCCAAGACATTGCTACAAAGTTTTTAACTCGATCGGCAGAAAAGAGGCAAGTTTTAAGGTAAGTTGACCGTACTCGTGTAATATCAATTTGTATGTCAGTCTAGTTTTCAATTTATGTTTTGTGAATCAGTTCAAGGGTCGTGAGAAGGAGGCTTGATAAACAATTCTTTACATGTATATATATGCATGTATGTATATATATATATATATATATATATATATATATATATATATATATATATATATATATATATATATATATATATATATATATATATATATATATATATATATATATATATATATATATATATATATATATATATATATATATTTTTTTTGATGACACTTGAAACTTTGAAATGTGTATGATTAATGTTTAATTAATTTCGCTCCGTCGGCTTACATTTGATAAAAAGATGGTCGATAGATGGTCAGATTAATTTAAGGGATTTGTGTGATCAGAAGACAGTATGTCAACGAGCGTATAAAATCAAGAATTTGCAAGGGTGGACTTGCTGTGTCCATGCTGGCACGAAGCGAGCTTCGTGGTCTGGACATGCAATGTCCCCCCCCCCCACTTTTCAAAAGCAATCGACGCCCATGGCAGCTGCTAAATGTATTCCAAAAGGACCGATTGTAGATGAACAGCCCCTTGTGAGTATTGATGCATGTGAGTTTTCTTGACTCTTTATTCAGCTCTTGTGTCATGCATGCAGATGTCAGATCCAACTTGGTGAATGACTTTCCATCAGCTAATATCGAAAACAGGTCATCTGCTTTGGGCAGTGGATACTGATCCTGCATGGAGTGGCGATTTTTGGTCACCTTATAGTCCCCGCAGATCTTCACTGCTTCATCACCTTTCACGACCAGAACAATTGGACGAGCCCATTCGTTTAACTCAGCAGGAGAGATGACTCCCTCATTCTGGAGTCTCTCAAGTTCACACTCGATCTTTTCCCTCATCAAGTCGGGAACAGACCCAGCTTTACAGGAGATGGGCTTTGCTTCCGAGTCCGGATGAATCTTAACTTTCATCCCCATGAGGGAACCAATTCCTGGCTCAAACTGAGATGGAAACTTATCCAGCACTGGAGCACAGTGAGAAGCCTCCACTGTAGACAGCTTTTTGATCTCATGCCAGTTCCGACCGAGTAATGTATGGCCATTGCCTGGTACAACCCACATAGGCAGTTCATCAATCACACCATCATAGGACACACTGACACCTGTGCTGCCAATTACCGGAACAATTTCCTTGGTGTCGGTAGGAAGTTTGGCCTTCACTGGACTCAATTTAGGCTTCACAGCCTCACAGTCCCACAGTTTATCAAATGTCTCCTGACTCATTATAATTGACTGACTTACCCCTGTGTCCACTTCCATTGACACCTGCTTGCCATTCAGTTAAAGATCAATAGTTATTGGTGCGGTGCTACCATGGATTGTATACAACATATACTCCTCACCATGCAGTTATGACTCATCAGCTCCAGCAACATGCTCACCATCATCCACATGATGG